>NW_006998194.1:0-670 GCF_000164805.1 Carlito syrichta | reverse complement strand
GGAGTCTGTTGAAATTGAATTTAAGAGAAAGTTGGGTTATTTTATCTGGCAAAATTTCATTTTGGGTAAGGTCAGTGAGTAGCACCTGCTTTTCTTGAGAATTTGCATGAACAGTGTAAGTTATGGATTTATTCCATACCTAATGTCAACACGTTGTCTCAAAAAATGCCCATAGGGAGGGCCCCTCATCATTTGTCATGTGGGGCCTGTCTGCTCTTCTGGCTACTCTGGAAAGCCATCTGGCTGCTTAATAAAACCAGTACATCTCTTGGGTCTGTTCAGTGATGCCTACATGCAAGTTAGCTTTTTCATAGACTTTTCCAAGGTCTGTCCTGCACAAGCATACTGCGTGCTCCACAGAAAACGTCCCTCTGCTATTTTATGCTTTCTTTGTTCTGAGTCTTAGAAAGCATATGTAAGGGTCTTAGTGGCATGACCAGAGACATAGAGCATAATTAATTCTTAGTGATTAAGCAGTGAGTGGAGTGTAAAATATTGTGTTAGTGATCGTTTTCAAATTTGTTGAAAGCAAAGTCTGTACTTTGTGCTCCTCTGTTCTTAGCATGAACACAACTTGGTGTGGGTGGAGCTTGGCCACGAGTAAGTAACTGGTGACCAACTGTGCTGTGATGCCCAAGCCACTATACAAATCCTCACTCTGTAGTTTCTC
>NW_006998193.1:0-679 GCF_000164805.1 Carlito syrichta | reverse complement strand
GCCCCCAAAAACCATCCGTAGTTTTCCAGAGCTCGTTCTATAGGGGAGAGATTATCAGTGGGTTCCCATTCTTCCCAGAGTCCTATTACTTAACCTGGCCCTGTCCATGGCTCTTCTATGATCTGGGGCGTTTTGCTTAAACTCTCTCCCACGCTCGGTCCAACCCATGTCAAACCCAGACTTGACATCTTGTGTCTCTCTTTTGGCAAGTCTGCCATTTATCTACCTGTCTAGACTGACCCAGGGATGGTAAGGGAGCCCCTGCTCCCCAGCAAGCTTGTATTTAGTGGCCATTAAAAGCAAGGGGCTGGGTGTGATGGCTCATACCTATAATCCCAATACTTTGGGAGGCTAAGATGGGAGGATTGCTTGAGGCCATGAGTTCGAGATCAGCTTGGGGAACATAGAGATATGCTGTCTCTATAAATAAATTAAAAAAAAAAAAATTAGCCAGGTGTGGTGATATGTGCCTGTAGTCCTAGCTATTTGGGAGGCTGAGGCAGGAGGATCACTTGAGCCCAGGAGGTTGAGGCTGTAGTGAGCAATGACTGTGCCACTGCACTCCAGCCTGGGTGACAGAGTGAGACCCCGACTCTAAAAAATTAAATTAAATTAAATTAAAAATAAAAAAGGTGGTCACGGAGGATGCTAGGGTGGTCCTCACCCTTTAGCATACATT
>NW_006998192.1:0-1061 GCF_000164805.1 Carlito syrichta | reverse complement strand
TTTCTATGGGGAGTGAGGGTCTGCTATGGCAACAAGTCCCACCTGGCTTCCCACCTAGACCTCAGGCATTTAGTCTTGTGAATGTCAAAGTGCAGCCAGCCTCAGGGTCTCAAGTATTCTCATGGGAACTGCCTCAGCCAGTAACTGTCTGCAGCCAGGGAGTTTGCCCTTGGGGCCTGTCCCCTCAACAGGCCAGCTAGAAAGTCACCAACTGCAAGAGTTAAGTTCCTGGGATATGGTAACTTGTGTTGCTCAAGGCTTTCTTTTTTTCCTGCACCACTCCACATGGGCCTCAGCAGAACTTGGTTGTGGGTAAGGCAGTTTCCCAAGAGGCACTGGAGTACTGCACTCAGGGGCCCTCCAAGTCCACAGCAGAAGCATTGAGCTGAATTCCCCTCACTCCCCTTCTTCACTGCATCCCAATGCTGCCAGTGGACTCTGGTGGTGCCACTGAGTCCTAGTTCCAGTCCAGGTCAATAGATTTTCCTCTTTTTTGCATTCTGCTATTATCACTTCTTTGAAGAGTCATGGGGTCTTGACTATAGATCCTGCCTCTCTAGGTGCTGAGGAAACTCTATCTTGGTTTATTCTGTAGTAGGAACACACTCTACCTACCTCATGCCAGTCATCTTTTTTTCCTACTAACCTCCTGGGTTTTTAAGTAGGGGCCACACAAATGAGCCTAGCTAAAAACAGTTTAACAAGAGAACAACAAACCCATGTTTATTGCTTTATAGCGTGTGTCTCCTTCTTACACAGGAACCCTCCTGAAGATGAAAAACTCCAAGGATTGGTTAAAACCTGGGTTGAAGTATTAACAAAGGATTTGGGGGCTTCTTGGTAGGGGAAGCAAGTCATCAAAAAATGCCTGGGAAAACGGTTGTGTGCAACCAAGGACTGCCAAGTCGTGTTGTGGCGCGGATGGATGGCAGTGCCTACTCCATTATTATTATTTTTTAAAGGTGTCTCCTTGTACTATGAAGAAGAGAACTTTTAGCAACTCTTGTCTTTGAACATAGCTTTACTATTCTAGAAAACCCTTACCCAGGAAAACAAAGTTG
>NW_006998191.1:0-1246 GCF_000164805.1 Carlito syrichta | reverse complement strand
AATATTAAAATCTACATTAGGGATTCCCCAGTCTATGTAGAAACTGCAGTATCTGCATTATGGACTGTGAGTTTGACCCAGTCACTACTTTCTGAACTCAATTTTAGATGATCCTACTGCTGGCTACCAAGCCCCCAGCAAATGCCAGGGAGGTTAGTGGTAAACAAGGCCCTGACACATCAAAATTAAATGTTCCTAATTATCAACGTCACACAAATCCTCATTGTGCAGAAGAGGTAATTCCTCACTATGTATTTGTGACACTCAGAGAAGGTTTTAGGACACACAGCATTACCATATTTTTTTTGACTTGGGTTCTCTTAGGACATCATATGAAGTCCCTATCCTTAATTTTAATTACATAGGCTGCATTCTTAATTAAAAACTGTACAAATTGATTTTATGTGATGCCAAAAGAAATCCAAGTTCATTAGTTATAAAACCTTTTAAAAATTGATGCAAATATGTGAATTTCTTAAAGTGTGAATTCAAAGTCCTCATTTTATGTCTAGCTGCTTTTAATATACAGAATAATGAAGTCAACATAAATTAAGGTTTTTTCCCCCACTTTTAATGGGGGAGTTGGTTTCTGTCATTCTGATTTTACATTTTTCCTTATAGAATGAGATTCATGTTAAATTCAAATACTTTAGAGATTTCTAGAAGGGGGGAAATCCTTATTGACCTTTTCTCCCTGGGTTTTACAAATGAAAGTTCATAAACCCTTTAATAATTTTTCTTATTAAGCCACAATTATATTATCTTCCATGGCAATAGAAATTAAACTTGCCAACTTATAGAATATAGAGGATCCTTCTCTAAATACACAAGATTTACTCATTCTTGTACATTTATTATTTTCTAATTTAAATAATTTTACTCCAAAATGTTATCAAAGCTACTCTTGCATTTTTAAAGCAGTGAACAGCTAAGCTCAAATAGACAATGTGACTGTTTTCTCTTGTCTTAGTTCGATTTTATTAAGCAGGATGCCTTTCATACAATAAAGACATATATTTGTTGAGCATACAGGTGCTAGTTCTTAGTCAAAATAATGAAACTTATCTCTCATAGATTGAGTCAATGAGCAACTGAGTGTATGGGCAACTGAGTGTATGGACCTTAGTCATGACTAAATTACTGCTCAGTGTTTATTTGGGGGAAAAAATTACAGCTCTCTAATTTTTGTTATAACAATAAAAATGTGCACATCTATACAAGGATAGAGCTGTGCTATCCTTTTGCT
>NW_006998190.1:0-713 GCF_000164805.1 Carlito syrichta | reverse complement strand
TTACCATCACCTATATCAACAACCTTTCTAAACAGTGTCCTGCATACTTAAAAAAAAGCTTATAGCTATAAACTTTTTATTTATACATTTTACACATACTTATTGAAAAATACTATGTTCCAGGCATTGTGAAATGCTTTGAAAATACAAAGACAGTTAGTAGAAACCCTTCCCCAAGTAGTTTGAAAATCTTAGTGCTTAAAAGGAACTGTAAATCCAGTTTGTCACAATATTCCTCACAGCTGCTGCTGCATATTTCATGGAAAGTCTGTGCCTATGTTGTCAAAAATCTGCTTAGGAGAATCAGAGGAGCTGAGCTAGAATTCTGGCTCTGTCTACTTGCTGAGTAGCCTTGGGTAAGCTAGTGAAGAATTAAGCTCTTAAACTTGTTTTCTCATTTGTGAAATAGAGACTTGATAATACCTATCACTTAGGTTTATTGTGAGAATGAAATGAACTGATATCACATCAAGCATCTAAAAGAGTGTATAAAGGTGATATTATAAATGATAGCTATTTTCAAGGAATTAACAGCCAAATAAGGCAGATGTTTGGGTTTTTTTTGTTGTTTTTTTGTTTGTTTTCCAACAGTTATAACTGTCACAAAGTTCTGAAATCTGCCTCTACAAATTCCAACCATAGGAACGCATGCGCACTGGAGCAGATAAGCATAATTCCTTTTTCCACATGAACACCCTGAAGATATCTGGACA
>NW_006998189.1:0-743 GCF_000164805.1 Carlito syrichta | reverse complement strand
TTTTATTTCCTGAACACTTGAAATCTCACCTTGGTGGCAGTCTTCCTTTCTGCCATAGAGCAGTAATACCTCACAGAAGATCTGCCTGGAATCTTCTCCAAAGTGTTTCAGGAACTGATGTGCCATGGACGCTCAGAAGAAAAATTTCAGCCTCTATTGGCTACCTGGCTTCCACAGGGAGATGTCAAAAACTGCCCAGGTGCGGTGCCTTACGCTTGCAATCCCAGCACTTTGGGAGACTGAGGTGGGAGGGTCACTTAAGCCCAGGAGTTTGAGACCAGCCTGGGCAACATAGTGAAACCTCATCTCTATTAAAGAGAGAGAGAGAGAGAGAGAGAGTAAAAAACTGTGAAAGTGCTCAGATTTTACCCTACTTACAAGCTACTCAGGTCACTGCCTTTCTTACTATAGGAGATTTTGTTACAGTCCTTTCGTTCTTCCACTGGAACAAACTAGTGTGCTCCATCTAGGGGGAAAAAATGGCCTAAGAGCTACAAATTCCAGCCTTCATCCTGGATAGCCATTTTGCAAAAGTGTGCCACAGGTCACAGAAAAATCAACAGAGAAAAATGGACGTACTGGCATGAATCCAAGACTACTGCAGAAAAACAGTGCAGGCACAAGCTCTACAAAGTAATTAGTATCATTGTCATATATGTGGAGGACAATAGAGTATTATTATCATTATGGTCCTGATGCTAAAAAAAAAAACGGGGGTGGAGATCAACTGGCTACAGAAGAAA
>NW_006998188.1:0-1108 GCF_000164805.1 Carlito syrichta | reverse complement strand
TTGACTGGTGAAAAAGGCAGCCCTCCTTTTTTCCTGCTTATTCTTGGGTACCATCTCTGTGCCTAATGATAAACTTGGCATGTATTAGATTCCTAGTTAGTATTGGTGAAGATCAGAATGCCAATTCAGGAGCAGGTTAGCCAATACTCCAGAGGGCTGAGGGGCCCAGGCAAGACCAAGGTCCTGAGTTGGCTCACAGGTAAGGAGAAGATGCCACGGGAAGTTAACTTGCAGCCTGTGGGGAGTGTGCAGAAAGTGTGGGACTGGGGCAGTATAGCCAGTGTTCGACAGGTGAAGATTTACCTCACACCTCCTGAATTCATTTATTTATTCATTCATTCATTTGCTAGCAAAGCAAGTCTTCTCCTTTCCCTCTGAGCTTACTAAGCTCCAGGAAAAAACTTCAACATCTCCCTTTGAAACACCAACTTGGCCAGACTCAAAGGCCTTAACTCCAGTCTTTCAAAATAGCAGAGTCATGGGCACTGACCACTCTTTCCTGACGGCCTCCAGGGCAAGGACCAGGGCCAAGGCTGATGTGGAAGTTCCTCTGCATGCAAGGCAATGGGGGCTCAGAGCCAAGTTCCTGCACTCCAGCCTCAGTCCTTCTCACGTGTGCTTTTGGATGAATCACTTTACTGCTCAGGGTAGATGATGGTGTGTGTGTGTGTGTGTGTGTGTGTGTGTGTGAGAGAGAGACAGCATTTATGTAAATATGACACTGCTATGAGCCAAGTCTTCACACCCTGCCTAGGGCCGTGCACTCATGATGTCCTTCAGTCTTTGCAGTAGTCCTCTAAGGTGGAGCTGGGATTTGAACCAGAGTTGGTCTGACCCCAAAGACCATGGTTTTCATGGTTTTCTCAAAAGCCAATCCACTTGTGAACCATCTCTACAAATTTTGTCAAAGTTATGTTCCACCTCTACTATGATTTTCAAGCTTAAATGCAATTATTTTTCAAAGGAAAATCAATTTCACTACCAAGAAAGAAAAACCAATATCACTTTCCACAGAAAAGATAAACTGAAAAATGAAAAAAAACCCAATATTATAAAATTCTAGCCAGATACAGTATTGGTATCTACAAGTACGAGTTTGAAACTCATC
>NW_006998187.1:0-786 GCF_000164805.1 Carlito syrichta | reverse complement strand
ATGGGAAGAGCAGGGGTGAAAAGGAGGGCAGATATCGTGGGTCAGACACACCTGTCATGTCCTTCAGGTTCTATCACACAGCCAACCGCCTACTGTCTCCTGTCTTTGAACCCTTCTGGTGGGAGT
This sequence comes from Carlito syrichta, assembly GCF_000164805.1. NCBI lineage: Eukaryota > Metazoa > Chordata > Mammalia > Primates > Tarsiidae > Carlito > Carlito syrichta. Next base: position 660 of record NW_006998187.1, on the reverse strand, counting down.
TCAAGTACTGTCCCAAGGGCAGGCTTCAGGAAGAGGTGACTGAGGCATAAATACAGTGGACTCTGATAAATGCCTCCTGGATAATAAGAGCTTAAAGTCAGGTCACAGTCTTTGTGTCATTTTTACTTTACTTTCTCCATAATTGGATACTTTTTACAAAATTCTTCCTCTGTGAGGTTTTTCCCTCAACCACCAAATGTTATGAATGATAGGACCCTTACATGTAACTATGATGCGTGAAGTTGCCTATTGCAATTATATTCTAGGTTTCTTTAATTAATCCAATAAAGGGCTGCAAAGTATTGTTAGTAAACAAGTTGAGTGTGTTTATGTATATCCTATATATACACATGTGAAGTGTATATATATATATGTGTGTGTATATATATATATATATATATATATATAGTATATAAACATGACATATATATGTTTAGAGATGAAGTCTCGCTGTGTTGCTCAGACTGGTCTTCAACTTCTGGGCTCAAACAATTTTCTCGTTTTCAGCCTCACAGAGTGCCAGGATTACAGGTGTGAGCCACTGTGCCTGGTCTCACATGTTATATTTATGTGTTAATAAATAAATTACATGATTGCATATCTATAATTTTATACTTTGAGATTTTGACTGATTTGAATGTGAAAATTAACTTTTTTTTT
>NW_006998186.1:0-830 GCF_000164805.1 Carlito syrichta | reverse complement strand
GAAAGCTAGATATCCTATAGACAGACAGTTATGGCAGTCTCTATAGCTACAAGCCCCACAGACTGGAGTAAATACATCCGTGGAATTCATCATTCCCACACTTTTTTCTGATTGTCCCTTCCCTATCCTCTCCTGATTGGTAACTTTACTAAGACTAGCCCTTGGTACCTCTCTCGGATTTGCTGTTGCCAACCAGTCAGCAGACTCTGGAGACTATATAAACTTCGGCCTGGGGAGGCAATGAGGTAATCCTGCCCTGACCCCAGCCGGAACGCTCCCACTACCTGAAACATTTCTATCCTCTAAAAAAATTCCTACTTACTCTCCCTCTGGTTGTCTATGTCTCTTATTCCTCTTGAGCATGAGACAAGAACCCGAACTGGAAGAGCTGCTGCTGATGACCACCAATTTGAAGACCATCGAACTTGAAGAGCTGCACACCCAGATGCCGGCTTACTAGAGGACAGAGCCAACGGAGCCAGAGAAGCAGACAAACCCGATGGAGCCTGCGGAGCAGAGCTGATGGCGGAGCTGAGCTGACAGCTGAGGAGGCTCAAGACCTGAGACCAGAAGGGGTCACTGAACTCACTGAGCTCAGGGTTTGGCTTGCTGGTCCATGCAGCTGTCAGAGCATGACACTTCTCAGGGTTTGGCTCACCAACACCCTTAAATCAAGAAAGCTGCAACACCCTTAGGGGGCCCTTCAGCTGCTGGTATCCCCAAACACTTGGGTGCCATGGCATTCCACATCTGAACGTCATCATGTCTCAGCAACAGCATGGATCCTGGACTGGCAGTACACAGCTCTGGGAACTACAACACTCTTAAGG
>NW_006998185.1:0-1055 GCF_000164805.1 Carlito syrichta | reverse complement strand
AAACTTAAAATGTTTTCAATTAGCACACTTCTAAGTAATACATGCAACAACAACAAAAAAGCAAAAAATTGAAAATATTTCAAATGGAATATAATGAAAAATACAAATAAAAATATATATACAAAATTTTAAAAACACAGCAAAAGCAGTGTTTAGAGGGGAGAGAATTTTATAGCTTGAAATGCTTATTTTAGGGGAAAATAGATCTCCTAGGGTTCTATCTGAAGAGGTTAGGAAAAAAGAGTGAAGTAAGCCTAAAAGAAATAAAATGAAGAAAATAGCTTAAAATCAGAATTCAATAAAAAAAAATTAACAAAGTAAAAATTCCTTGAAAAGATTAACAAAATGTATAGCTCCCTAGTTAGAGTGATCATTAACAAAGACTCACTTTTCCTTCAGTCATCATGACAGGTATCTTCCAGAATTTGGTCACAAATGGTACTCATGTCCTACTGCCAGCTTCCAAATCTTTATTACCAGGGGTCAAGCAAACTAGCCAGGGGTTCCTGGGCTACATAGGGAACTGCTTGTTTTTGTATGGCCTATAAGCTAAGAATGATTTTTAATATTTTTAATGATTGAAAAAATAAAATGAATAGTATTTTATGACATTAAAAAATGATAAGAAATTCTATTTTTATTTCCATAAACAAAGTTTTGTTGGAACACTGTCATACCCATTTGTTTATTTATTTTCTATGGCTGCTTTTATACTACATCGGCCAAATCAAGTAGCTGCTGCATGGCTGGCAATGTCTACAATATTTACCATCTGGTCCTTCACAGTAAAAGTTTTCCAACCACTACTCTATACATACTCTTTCTCCTCCACCTTTCTTCTCTGTCAATTCATGCATCCAACCCCAAGAATCAGCTCAAAGCCTGCTTCTGAGAAATGTCACTTTTACTTCCTGAAAAATATTTTATTCAGAATCTTCTATATTGATTTGTAGAATACTAAATACTTTTTATGTGTATATATATTGTTTCCTCATTTAGCAGTAAGTTCCCTAAGAAAGGAACTGTACCCACCACTCAAAAACAAAACCCAGTAG
>NW_006998184.1:0-865 GCF_000164805.1 Carlito syrichta | reverse complement strand
TTGGTTTCAAGTTCTGAAATTCTTTCTTATGCTTGGTCTAGTCCATTAAGGCTTGTGATTGTATTTTGAAATTCGTGGGGCCAGTTCTTCAGTTCCAGGAGTTCAGTTTAGTTATTTCTTAGAATGACCACAGCAGCATTCAATTCTTGAAACGTTTTTGTGTTCTCTTTGATTCTGGAGTCTACTTTCTCTCTGATCTCATGAAGTTTCTTTGCCTATATCTGTCATTATGAACAATTCATTCTGCTTAGGATCCATTGCTCTAAGCTGGTGTGATGATTTAGGCATGACAAAACACTCTGGCTTTTTGTGTTGCTGGAGTTCTTCTACTGATTTCTTCCCATCTGAGGGAGCTGATACTTTTCCTAAGCTTGTTGGAAACAAAATAAGGAATAGCTGCTTGCAGCTACAGTGGTGTCATGACGGTCTCCAAGGTTAGCTGAAGCGGCACGGTTTTGTTAGGTGGTGTAGTTCAGGCTGTTGGCCTGTAGATGGCGCTTAAAGATGAGGGCCCGAGGGAAGCGGCTTCACTGCCGTTGGACTTCACTGCAGCGATTGGGCAGCTGTGGGGCCACCCTCACTCGTTGGGGCCTGAAACACGGGATCACCATCTGGGGAGAAGCAGCTCTGGGAAGCAGCTGGGGGGGGCACCCCGACAGCGTGTCGCTCCCGTTTGATTTGGCTATGTTGTGGGCACACGCAAACACCTGGTGCACCTGTTCCCTCCCTGGCGCTGCGCACCGCGAGCTGGATCCTGCCTAGCAGGTCGGAGGCGGCCCGCGGCCCCGCGCTCTCCGTGGGCTGGTGGCGGGCGATCTGTGTGTACAGGGAAGCAGCCCGGCTGGGGTGAAGTGGGGGGCACCCC
>NW_006998183.1:0-1045 GCF_000164805.1 Carlito syrichta | reverse complement strand
TAACCTTACAAGCTTTTTATAATCTGAAGGATAATCAATAAACACAGCAGAAAAACGGCTTGTGATTCATCTTTTACGGCAGTGTTATTCTATGACACAATGCCAATAACTCTGAATATAAATGCCAAGATCAATTTTGCTTCCAAAAAATTATTTGAACAGGTAGAGCAGTGATAATCACTTTTATTTACAAATTTACTCCATCAATCTTCATCATATAATACTAAGCTAATTATTTTATCTGTGATATGGTAACAACAACAATAAATTTATTCCACTATGATTTTTTTCTCTTACGATATTGCTAATCACCAAGACATGTCTATAAGGCTGATACCAATCAAAATATTTTTTTTATTTACTTAGAATATGGCCAATCATGCAAACTTTCTATATCTGATACAATTTTTGTAAAAAAAGATTTATTCTTTCAGACTCAAGAGGAAAGAACAAGTAAGATAATAATTTTAAAGCAACTTTCTCATAAACACACATTTTGATATTACTTTAATTTTTTTAAAAAACTTGATTTGCATACTTATATTTAATCATACTAATTTATATGAAATATATGACAGTGTATCCCCTAATAGATAGTTACACTGAAGCAAATAAAATTTGCATAATTTTATTTTACATTTCTAATGTAGCATTCATTAGGATAATTGTTAAAATTTCCTATTCACTATTATGTCTCAATTCATAAGATTAATGCATTCTTCAAAAATCATAAAACTTAGCAGAATGAAGAACGAGTCTTAAGGTATGCAAATAAAAACATTTAAGAAAACAAGGTATCACATGAAGGATAAAAACAATCTAACTTTATTACAAATATATGACATGCCCTTACTGAAAGGCGTAGAGGCAAAAGTTGTTAACTGCAGTATTTTTGAAGTTGATGGAGTTTGTAGGACTAAAAGGAAAAGGAATTTTATCTAAGCACAGTATTCCAGTAAGTAAAGTTGTTTCCTGCAGGAATATATGTTAAATCAGATCCTATACGCATGCATACTCAATTGAAAACGTAAAGTGAATGAAGGTC
>NW_006998182.1:0-1334 GCF_000164805.1 Carlito syrichta | reverse complement strand
CGAATGAGATTCCAACTCAAAAAAAAGAAAAAAAAAAAAGAAAAAAAAGAAAGGAAAGAAAAGAAAAAAGAAAGAAAGAAAGAAAAAAAAGAATTTGTGTTGTTTTAAGCCACTGAATGTGGGGCAAATCTGTTCGGGCAAAAAATTTTTCCAACCATCAATCTAATGAGAAAAGTTCTTAAATATTGGGAAGTGGTCAAGTTCATGATGACAAATACACGTGCTGTAAGTTTTGCTTGAAACCTTACATTTCATCATTAGCAACAAATGTTGTTGTTCCCTTAAAGTGAGGAGCTCACTTTGTTTCCATTTAAGAAAATGCCTGCCAAATGCCCAAATCTGTTTGTCATTTGCTCTTTCAAGTACAGATGATATTTCTTGGAAGAAGTGGCTTAAGAGCTCGAGTTGCAACTTACCCACAAATAACTTTATTCCACGGCAGATGTCATCGTTTGGTGCATTGTAGAAGTGCTTCACATGAACTTCCAAGTTCATCACACAGAATATTAAAAAGATATTTAATAAGGATGCTAATTTTTATTATTTTATCAAGGACACTAGTAAGTAAAACTTTCATCTTTTCTTTTCCTTCAAGCGTGTGGTGGTATAGGAGACAGTGGCTACTAGTGCAGTTTGGTGCCCATATCATTTTACAATAAGAGCCATTTACCACTATTGCATCTGTGCCACAAATGCGTATGTTGCCACACTGAAAAAGGCAAAAGTGTTTTGCTATTATGAAAATAGTTGTGACTTATTGGACTCCCTGAATAGCTCTTGGGGATGCTCAGGGTCCCATGGACCACTTTTTTAAAAACCACTGATCTTGTATGAATTGGAACATGAATGAGAAGCAAAAATTGCTTGTTCAATACAAATCTGTTTTAAAAATACCCTTAAATAATTGGGAGGACATTAAAATTCTGCTTACATTTTCATTTCCATACCTCCCATTTTTAGGTAGTTTTCAGTTTTAAAATCAGCTCCCAAAAATATCTGGGAGGGACTCCCTGGTGTCCAGAAAAAAAAAAATCCAAAACAACTTTTCCAGTCATAAAAATGTTTGGAGTATATTTTAAAAATAAGCTTATGGTTAAAACTGGAATTATAAGTTTAGAGTAGAATAAGCGCTGCTGTCCTGAGTGAAGTATAACTTCCCTTAAAAGCAAAGGCATTAATGTATTCAGCAAGTGTTTACTAAAGGCACTATGCACTATGCTTTGCATTGAAAGTGAGGAGATGAATAAGATTCTGTCCCCAACTTTAAGGTGTTTACATTCTAATGAAGAAGATCAAAAAATGGATAATTTCAATAACCAGAGGAAAATATGATG
>NW_006998181.1:0-1299 GCF_000164805.1 Carlito syrichta | reverse complement strand
GTCCTTTCACTGTCACTCTCCCTCTGGTTACCTTCTTCCCCAGCAGCTATGATGTATTCTGTATTCTATATTCACCCATGCACATTTACTGGCAGTTTCACACATATTGCACCATCCCTTTTTAAGCTAAACACAGAGTTTGGAATGTTCCCCCTGCCCTTCCTGGAATATTCCTAGCCCTAACACACACACACACACACACACACACACACACACACACACACACACACACACGTACATTTAAGTATTTTAAAAATTCATATAAATCTTTTAAGACCCAGCTCAAAATTGTATCCTTTAATATATTTTTAAAATAACTCTGGCTACTTGAAAGACTGAGGTGGAAGGACCGCTGGAGCCCAGCAGGCTCACGCTGGCGTGGCCGTTTTGAGTGTGTCACGGTGCTCCAGCCTGGGTGACAGAGTGACTCCAACTCAATAGATAGATAGATAGATAGATATATAGATAGATAGATAGATAGATAGATAGATAGATAGATAGATAGATAGATAACCTCTGTGTTTCTTTTAAATGGCCATAATTTCTTTCCACTCCTCCAATCAGGAGGTGGAAACTATTTCCTCCATTCTTGATTCTGGAAGAGCTCAATTAATTGTCTTCACCAATAGAATGCAATAGAGATGGCATTGTGTGGCTGCAGAGCCTCTTTCAAGAGGCCTTACAGTTTGTTTGTTTTGTTTTGTTTCTCATGCTCGTGGAAAGCTGCTACCACTATATTAAAAACCTCGGTTAATATCCTGGAAAAGCCACATGGAAAAGAACCAAGATTTTCAGTTGAGAAGCCCCCTGACTAACAAGTATGTGACTAAGGTTTTTTTGAACTGTCTAGCCACAGCCAAAACACCACAAGTTATCTCAGGAGATACCAACAGAAGAACTGTGTGGCTAAGCCCAGATTCCAAAGCAAAATCAGGAGTAAATAAATACGTTTTGTTTTAAAGCTCTTCATTCTAAAATGGTTTGTTATATAGTAGTATATAATTGATACAACCTCACCTCAACTCTAGCCTCAGATAACTAGATAACTAGTCATTCTGAATTCTGAAAGACCGCAGGACTCTCTATTTCTATCATAAGATTCGTATTTTACCAGTATTGTTTATGCATTTCTCTCCACTACTTGGATCTGAGTTCTTTGGAAGTAACAATATCCCCAGGACCTCACAGTGAGCCTGAATATATAGTAGGCACTAAATAAATAACTATTGAAACAATAAAAAGCTAAAGGACTGGCCTTCATCAAGTTGATCCTATTTGAGTGTGTTCATCAAACCATAG
>NW_006998180.1:0-1025 GCF_000164805.1 Carlito syrichta | reverse complement strand
TATTGAACTTACTTCATGAGGTATTATGACAAGTAAAAGAAACGCACAAAAATCATTTGGCTCAGTTATTAGCTGGTAACACTCATTAAGTGACTATTAAATTGTTTTCTATTATCATTAACTTCTCCTTTGAAGGGTTTGTCAGTTTGTATCCGAGGGTACAAGCCCAGAGATTAGCTTCAGAGTAATCATTCATTCACTCTGATATTTATCAACTATTCAGTAATTGCAAGACTTTGTACTAAATTCTTTAAGTGTATGAATTGAGCCCTCAGTGAGCTTTTGTTTTTACCTAAGAAGATAAGAGAATTCCATAAATTAGAACAAATGACTGAACTTCTCTCAGTCTCATTGTCTTATTTACAAAAGGAAATATTATAGACCAAGAACTAAAACTCATTGAACAAAACCACAATGTCTTGAAGATGTAAGTAACAGAGGATGTTCAGATGGAATGGGGATGATTAGAAGCAAATAATGTAAAATTCAAAAGAGTAGAGATGGTTGAAGATGGCAGAGAATCTCTCCAACCATGCTTAGCTCCATTTGGGGAACTGGAACTCAGGTCCCTTTATTCCCCTGTCTGTCTCTACCTTATAAATTCTATTTACTCTGTAGGGTACAACCCAAGACTTGCTCCCACTGGGGAGATCTTTTCTGATCACACTCTACTTTATTTCCATTAGTCCCTGTGGATACACCTATTTTCAAATTTATTATGCAGTGCTTTGTCTGCTAGCAACCAAACTCAGAATGCTTCAAGCTCCAGGGCTGCCTCATTTAACAGTTCTTCCCTGGCACCTACTGGGTGGCAAACAGGTATTTAATATTTGAATGCATGACTACATATCATTTAAATGAATAAGTGAGTGAATGAATGAAGTCTACCTGCCCCACAGGTAACTGCCCCTTTGTTTGAGGCATTGATATTTGCTGTTTGGGGCTGCCAGATCTTATTTTCTCCTTTTCTTCATAACAACATGCTGTTGTGGAGAAAATACCACCATTCTCCTCTTCCTCAATGA
>NW_006998179.1:4669-6961 GCF_000164805.1 Carlito syrichta | reverse complement strand
CAATAGGTGACACAAATATTGCCCTTCTTATGTGATTTTTACCCCTATGATTTGCCATCCACCATATTGGTGCCCCACTGACTGGGCCTCCATCATTATGGATGCCCCATTGACTGGGCCTTCCCTGTGATTGGTGCCCAGCAAATGGTCTTCCTCAATAATAGTTTCCACAGTGACTAGTACACCTCTGTAATGAATATTCCAAATACTGAGAATTCTCCGTACTGAGTGCCACATTGACTAGTCCTCCGTTTTTGATGGGTTTCCAGTGACTGTACCTCCATTTAATGTGTTGTCCACCACCTGGGCCTCCACTGTGATTGATGCCCCAGTTAGTGGCCTTCATATATAATGGATACCCCAATGACTAGCACTCCTTTCTGATGGGTGCCTAATTGACTGGTCCTCCTCCATAGAGAGTGCCCCAGTGACTGGAAATCCTCCATAAGGGTTACCACAGTTATTAGCTCTCCTCTGTGGTAGTTGTTCCATTGACAGGCTCTAATCTGTGTCATTTACTCCAGTGACTATGCCTCCTCAATGGTGGTGCCCTAGAGACTGACACTTTGAAGTGATGTGTGCCCTAATTACTGCCCTTCCTCTGTGATGGGTTCCCTAGTGACTGGCCCTCCTCTGCAATTGGTGCCCCAGTGATTGGCCTCTTCTGTGATGGTTGTTCTCTTGACAGGGTCTCCCCTGTGGTAGGTGCCTAGTGAATACAATCCTCTGTGATTAGTGATACTCTGTGATGTGCTGTCCAGTGACTGATCCTCCTTTTTGAAAAATGACACTTTGATTCATATTTCTCTGTTATAGGTGCCCCACTGAATATATTTCCTCTGTGATCACTGCCCCTGTGACTGAGTCTTCTACATAATGTGTGCTTTTGTGATCAGTCCTCCACCAAATGCTTACCCCCAAGAACTGTACCTTCTAGATGATTTGTGCTCCAATGATTGGTCCTCATTCATTATGAGTGACTTGTCACTAGGTCTCCTCCCTGTTCAAGTAACTGGGGCTTCTCCATAATGGTTTCCTCAGAAACAAGCTCTTCTCTGTAATGACTCTCCTAGTGAATGGCTCTTCTCAATTATTATTGTGCCAGTGACTGACCATCCTCTGTGATGGGTGTTCCAGTGACTGGTCCTCCTCTGTAACTGGTAGTCCCATGACTGGTCCTCTTCTGTTATTGGTGTCACAGTGACAAGCCTTTTCTGTGATAGTTGGTCCTCCTCAGTTATCAGTGCCTTAGTGATTGGCTCTCCGCTATGATGGGTGCCTCTCTGACTGAGTCCCTTCTGTAGTAAGTGGCTGACTTTCCTGTGTGATGAGTGCTCAGTGACTCATCTTTGTGTTTGGTTCCTTGATGACTAGTCCTTCTCTGTGATTGGTGCTCTGGTACTGTCTTTCCTCTGTAACTAGTGCCCCAGTGACTGGCCCTTATAAATGATGGGCCCCAAATTGATTTGCCTCCTTTGTGATTGTGCTCCAGTGATTGTCCCTCTTCTGTGATAGAAACATCATTGACTTAGCCTCCTCTATAATGAATGTTCCAGTGATTGTCTCTCCTCTCCAATGGGTGCCCCATGACTAACCCTCCTCTGTGAAAAATAACCCAGTTACTAATCTTTCTCTGTGATGCATGCTTCTGTGACTAGATTTCCTCTGTGATTGCTGCTACAGTGATGAAGTCTCCTACATAATGGCTATTCCATTGACTAGCCCTCCTCATTATTGTCCCACTCACTGGGCCTCCTCTGTGATTGGTGCCCCGTTGAGTGTACCTCCTTTCTAATGGTAGCCCCAGTGAAAAGCCCACTTCTCTGATGGGTGGCTTAGTGCATCGACTCCTCCACTTTGGAAGCTGCAGTGACTTGGTTTACTTTTTGATTGGTTTGTGATGACCGGCCAACTTGTATGATTGGTGGTGCAGTGACTAGTCATCTTCTGTGATCGGTTTCCTGGTAATTAGAACTCCTCCAAAATAAGTGCTCTAGTGAATAGCCCTCTTCTGTGATGGGTGTCCCAATGATTGGAGCGTCCCCATTATTGGTGCTCCACTAACTTGACCTCCTTAATGATTGGTGCCCTGTGAATTGTCTTCCTCCAAATTGGTTTCCACAGTGAATATCCTTCCTCTGTGTTGGGTGCCTAGGTAAATTGATCTCCTTTGTGATTGATTTCACAATCACAGGTTCTATGTGTGCTTCAGTGACTGTCCATCCTATGTTTTGATTGTTTAGTGACCATCCATCCTCAATGACGTTGCCTCAGTGGCTAAGCCTGTTCTGT
>NW_006998179.1:3769-4325 GCF_000164805.1 Carlito syrichta | reverse complement strand
CAGTGACTGGCTCTCCTCTGTGAAAATGTCCCAGTAACTCATCCTCCTTTTAGATAATTGCCCAAGTGACTAGTTTTCTCTGTAATTGCCATCCCAGTGACAAAGTCTCTGGGTGCCCATATAATAGGTGCCCAAGTGATTAGACTTTCTTCATTATGGGTGCCTCAGTGACTGGGCCTCCTTGGCAATATACGTCTCAGTAACTGGGTTTCTCCATAATGGTGCCCCTGAGACAAGCTGACCTATGTGATGGGTTCCCCAGTGACTGGCCCATCCATGTTGAGTACCCCAGGAAATGACTATCTTCTGTGATGGTTATCTCAGTGATTGACCCTCCTACCTTATGGTTACACCAGTGACTAGCCCTCCTCTGATATGTGTACTACTGAATAGCCCTCCTTGGAATGGGTATCCCAGTGACTAGCCCTCCCCTCTGAGATATGCTCTATTGACTGGCTCACCTCGGTGTTGGATGCCTCACTAACTACCCCTCCTCTGTAGTGGAAACTGCAGTGACTGGCCTTTCTCTGCTTGGGGGCCCCATACCTCGCTCTTT
>NW_006998179.1:0-2956 GCF_000164805.1 Carlito syrichta | reverse complement strand
CTCCAGTGACACAACCTCCTCTACAATAGATTACTCAGTTGCATGTCCTACTCTGTAAATAGAATCCATTTTACAAGCCCTTCTCTGTGATGAGTGTTCCAGTGACTGAACTTCCTCTATAATGGTTACCTCAGTGACTGGTCCTCTTTTGTGATCTTTGCCCAAGTGATTCTCTTTCTCAAAAATGGGTGCTCCAGTGACTGACCCTCCTCTATTGTTACCCAGTGACTCGGTATCCTCTTTGATTAATGCACCAGTTACTGGAACTCTTGCCTAAAGTTTGCCCCAGTGACTACTCCTCCTATGTGAAGGCCTTACCAAAGAATGACCCGCCACAATAAAGATGCCCAGTGACAGTCCTTCTTCTCTTATGGATGCAACAGTGACTATACTCCTCTGTGATGGGTGTTGCAGTGTCTTGCCTTGCTTAGTCACAGTTGTGCCCATAACATACTTGTCTCTAGATGGGCACACCAGTGCGTGGCTCTCCTCCATGATTGGTGCCCCAGTGTCTGACCCTCCTCTGTGATGGGTGGCACAATGACATGACCACAACTGTGATGAGTGTCCCAGTGACTGACCCTCTTCTGTGATAGGTATCCCATTGACAGACCCTACTGTGTAATGGGTGCCTCAGTATTGTTTTTTCTCTGTGATGGCTCTCCAAGTGTCTGGGTCTCCTCTCTGGATGGGGCCCCAGGGACTGACTCTGCCCTGTGATATCAACCTCGGTGACTGACCCTTCTTGAGTTTGATGCCTAATTGACTGGCCCTCCTTTTTGATGGGTGACATAGTGACATGACCTCAACTGTGATGAGTGTCCCCGTGACTGGCCTTCTTCTGTGGTAGCTGTCCTATTGATAGGCCCTACTAAGTAATGGGTGTTTCAGTACTGGTTTTCCTCTATGATAGGTGTCCCAGTGACTGGGACTCCTTTCTAGACAGGGCCCCTGTGACTGACTTTCCCCTGTGATATACACTTCAGTGACTGGCCCTCTTTGTGTTTGGTGCATAATTGACTGGTAATCCTTTGTTATTGGTACTCCTGTGACTAGCTCTCCTCTGTGATCATCACCTCATGGACTGTTCCTCATCTGTGATGGATACACCAGTGGCTGACTTCCTCTTGATGAGTACCCCAGTGACTACTCCTCCACTGTTATGCATGTCCCAGTGACTGGCTTCCTTTCTGAGTAAAATACTCAAGTGACTGATATATCTTTGTGATGGGTGTCCCAGTGATTAGCTATCATCTTTGATTTCTGCTCCAGTGACTGAGTGTCCTACATAATCGGTGTATCAGTGACTAACCCACCATTATGGGTGTTCCAGTGACTGTACCTCCTCATAGATTTATCCCCCAGTGACTTCTCTGTGAAGGATGCTCCAGTAATGAATTGTCCTCCATTGTGTTTACTCCAGCAAATCTTCCTTTGATAGATGTCCCTTCACTTCTATCCTTTTCAATGTTGAGCGAGTAAGTCTACTCAGTGATGGGTGCCCCAGTGATTAACTCACTCTGTGATGTTTTGCCCACTGACAGGCCCTCCTCCATAATGGATGTCTTGCTGACTATCCCACCAGTGTGCTTTCTGCCTAATGGAATGTCCCTCATTTGTGACTGAGGCCTCACTTCCCTCATTTTTGATGGGTACCTTTCCTCTGTGATGGTTGTCCCAGTGACTGATTCTTTTCTTTGGTGGGTGCCCTGTGTCTTCTTTGTGGTAGGTGCTCCAGTGACTGTCCCTCTCCCATAATGGGTGCCCCAGTTTCTGGCTGCCCTCTGTGATAAGCATTCCAGTGACTTGATCCATTCCAAAATGGTTATCCCTTTGATTAGCCCACCTGTGTGATGGGTGTCCCAGTGACTTGTCCTCCAAAATGGGTTTTCCAGGAATTCATGTCTATCTGTGATGTGTGTAATAGTGCCTGGCCCTGTAAGTGTTGTGTGGTCCATTGTTTGACTCTCCTCCATAATGAATGCCCCAGACACTGGCTTTCTTTTTGGTGGGTGTATCAATATATAGTCCTTTGATGGGTGTGCCACAGACTGGTCCTTCTCTATAATGGTTTGCCTCAGTGATGACCCAACCGCTTCTATGGATTCCTCTGTGAATGGACTTCTGTGATGGGTCTCCTAGTGACTAGTTCTCCTCTTTGATGAGTGACCCAGTTATCAGGACTCCTTTCTGATGGGAGCCCCATTGCTTGATCCTTTTATATTACCACAGTCGCGATATCAGCCCTCATTTTAATGGAAGTATCAGTGACTGGCCCACCTCTGAAATGAGTGGTTCAGTTATTTGTCCTTTTCTGTATCGTGTGCCTCAGTTACTGGCTCTTTCCTGGGATGTGTGCCCAACTGACTAGACCTCCTCTATGATGGGCTTCCAGTGACTGGGCCTCCTCCTAATGTCTACACCAGTGATTGCACCTCTTCTGTGAAGGGTGCTTCAGTGACTTACTCTCCTCTGTGATAGGTATGTCAGTGACAGTGCATACTCTGTGACAGATTTCGTAGTGACTAACCCTCCTCTGTGATGGGTACCACACTGACAATGCTTCCTCTGTGATGCTTGCTCCAGATGCTGTCCCTTCTCTCTTTTGGGGACCCTAGTTACTGAAACCCTCTTAATGGGTACCTCAGTGACTGGGCTTTCTGTGATGGTTGCATCAGTGACTGGCTATCATCTGTGATGTGTGCCTCAGTGACTGGCTTTCTTTTGTTATGGGTGCCCAAGTAACTGGCTCTCTTCTGTTATGGATGTCGAGTGAATTTCTCTCTATGATGGATGCTCCAGGGACTAGTTCTTCTTTTTAATGGGTGTCCCAATTTCTGGGTCTTCCCCATGAGTGTTTCAGTGCCTCATACTTCTCCATAACGGGTACTCCACTGACTAGACCTGCTCTGTGATTGATGTCCCAGTGATTGGCACTCCTCCATATTGGGTGACC
>NW_006998178.1:0-1402 GCF_000164805.1 Carlito syrichta | reverse complement strand
AAGACAGGCTTACTTGGGTGCTTGACTCTCTCTCTCTCTCTCTCTCTCTCTCTCTCTCTCAATAGGTGCAGGACAATCTCTCGCGGGTGCAGGACTCTCTTGTCAGGTACAGACCAGGCTCTCTTAGGGGCAGGGCTCTCACATCAGATGCAGGTCAGACCCTCTTGGTTGCAGGGCTCACCCATCAAGGTCAGGACACTTTCTTTCGTGTGCAGGGACTCTTGTCAGGTACAGGATGGGCTCTTTCAGGTGGAGGGCTCTCTGATCAGGTGCTGGACAGGCTTTCATCAGTTTAGCAGCTCCCATCAGATGGAGGACAATTTCTCTCAGGAGCAGGGCTTTCTTGTCAGGTGCAGGACTGACTGTCTCAGCTTTAGGGCTCTCCCATCAGGTTCAGGGCAGGCTTTCTTGGGTGCAGGCCTCTTCCATCAGGTGTAGGCTAATCTCTCTTGGGTACAGGGCTTTCTTGTCAGATACAGCACAGAGTGTCTCAGGTGTGGGGCTCTCCCATCAGGTGCCGGAGAAGCTTTCTTTGGTGCAGGCCTCTTCCATCAGTTGCAGGACAGGCTTCCTTGGGTGCTTGGCCTCCTATCACATGCAGGACAATCTTGGGCAGGTGCTGGATTTTCTTGTCAGGCACGGGGCAGGCTTTTTCTGGTTTCGGGCCTCTCCCTTCAGGAGCAGGACAGGCTTTGTTGGGTGCAGCGCTCTCCCACCAGGTGCAGGAGTGTCTTTTGTGGGTGGAGGGCTCTCCCATCACGTGTAGGACAGTCTCTCATGGGTGCAGGGCTCTCCTATCATGTGCTGGACAATCTCCCTTGGGTGCAGGACTTTCTTGTCTGGTACAGTACAGGCTCGCTCAAGTGCGGGTCTGTTCCTTCAGGTGCAGAACAGGCTTTCTTGGGTGCAGGTCTTTGGCTCTCCCATCATTTGCAGGACATTCTCCCTCAGGTGCAGGTCTTTATGTCCAGTACGGGACTGGCTCTCAAGTGCACGACTCTCCCATCAGGTGCAGGACAGGCTTTCTTTGGTGCACGGCTCTCCCATCAAGTGCAGTAAAATCTCCCCCGGGTGCAGGGCTTTCTTTTCAGGTACTGGGCAGGCCCTCTGGGTTGTGGGGCTCTGTAAGTCAGGTGCTAGATAGGCTTTCTCGGGTGCTGGGCTGTGGCATCAGGTGCAGGACAGGCTCTTGGGTGCAGGGCTCTCCCATCAGGTTCAGGGCAGGCTTTCTTGCATGCAGGGCTCTTCCGTCAGGTGCAGGCTAATTTCTCTCGGGTGCAGGGCTCTCCCTTCAGGTGCAGAACAGGCTTTTTTGGGTTCAGGGCATCTGTAGTTGCAGGACAGGCTTTCTTGGGTGTAGGCCTCTCTCATCAGTTGCAGGACAGGCTTACTTGGGTGCAGG
>NW_006998177.1:0-980 GCF_000164805.1 Carlito syrichta | reverse complement strand
ATTTAAATCGAGAACTTTAATTTTAGCAAATTTAAAAGAATAATGAGTATATAACTCCAAGTAAAAATCAGGGAAATAAAATGAAAACAAAATACTTTGGTTTTTTTAAAATGGTAATTATGAGAGATTTTCAGGGCAAAGAGTGTGCCCAGTTCATCCTTGTGTCATTAGCTGAGCATGCCCTATGGAACAAAACAAATGTTAATGTTTGTTTTATTTTAATTATGGTATTCATGCTTATTAAATCATAGGTGATATACAGAAGAAATAACTTTAATGTATTAAAATATTCTTCCAATGACACATTTTTGATCATGCATTGTGACTAAAAAACTTTTTTCTGCTTTTCAGAATATTTCAGGTTCTGAAACAGAAGCCAAATTGGTTGGGCTGGAACCCATCAGCACCTACTCTGTCAGCATATCTGCCTTCACCAAAGTCGGAAATGGCAATCAATTTAGTAATGTAGTCAAATTCACAACCCAAGAATCAGGTTAGATACAGTTTTTGAGCCTAAAATGTTTCATTTTATATTTGACACCTTTCCTGTGTTTCCTTTTCTTGGTTTATTTGTTAAAGTATCATTAATTAATAGTCTACTCAAAGGAAAGTTGGATTTCAGTGCTTTAAGGTTAGGCTGGGTCTGGTCTGAAATCATATACTGTATGCGTGCTTATACATACATATTTGCACTTAGTTTTTCCTTTTGAACTGAGAAATTTGAAAGGACTAAAGGACTAGTTTGGAAACAAGGTAGCCTTCTAGATATCTGTGAAAAGTACCTAATTCTTAGGACAATTTGAGACAACTGGGGAAGAAGGAACTAGCAGTAATTTTTCACAGGTTGGTTGATATGTTTATGAAACAATATCTGTAATTTTCTTTAAGAAGATGAGCTGTGACATTTGAAGAGCTTGAGTCATTGCATAAGCCCTCTACTTTCTCATAGTTTCATTATTAGCATGTCGGGGGGGCACAGT
>NW_006998176.1:0-1049 GCF_000164805.1 Carlito syrichta | reverse complement strand
GCCAGGCAGCATCGGCCTAGAAGCAATGTGGGCATGGACAGGCATGAGCCCCACAGGTGCCGAGCAATTCCCCAGGCCATGTCAGCAAAATAAAATCAAGAGGCGGAGCTGGTGTCGGAGCCAGGCCTCTGTGCTGGCATTATTGACCAGTAAGACCGTGGCTTGTCCTGCCTGATGATGTCACCTCTGGCAACAGGTCCTCCTCCTTGTCTCCCAGGACTCGGTGTTCAATTCCAATGAGAAACCAAATTAGGCAATAATATAAGGAAGTCTGAATTTCATTTGCATTCCGAGGACAGGGAGTCACTCCTGGGGATGAAACTTCCAGCCCCGGGTAGATTTTCCCCTGACATCTTGCTGCTTTGCTCCACTTCTCATTACCCACACGGGCTGCCAGTTCTTCTTCTCAATGCCCCAGTCCTAGGCCTCAAATTCATTTTGGATTCCCGGGTGAGGAGCTCCCAGGTGCACCAGCAACAGCCAGTGATTCATTTGGAAATGCATCTGAGCATGTCCTTTATCATCCTCCTGCCTGTGAGATCCAGATTTGATTTGGGTTTGGTAATGTTTTCTTAGCCTAGATGGACAAACAGGACAGGCTGACGGACTTGCAGCTTTTCTAGGGGACTGCTTGGTTCTAACAACAAAGACCGATTCCTGGGGAGTTTAGAGCATGTGAATTATGGGAAATTTGGGTTAGAAGTGGTTCCCAAACGACTTGTAGTTTGACCTCTGTTGATGTTTAAATTTTTTTCTATCATATTCCCAGCAAGTGGTTGCATGCCTTCATTGATGGAGAACTCACTACATCTCCAGGCCAGCCTATTAAAGGGGACAGTTCTTTAATGCTTTCACAGTCAGATCCTAATTGCTCCATGAAAACCAGATCTAGGGAGTGAGGACCACCAGCTTGACTAATTCTGCCAGAGAATCAGAAATACCCCTCAGGTCTGAAGAAGTCCTTGGAGTGACCTGGTCCCCACTGCCTGATTTTACAGAGATGGAAGCAATTTCTCTAGGAGTAAGTCATCAGTGGCAGGGTCTTCCTC
>NW_006998175.1:0-1053 GCF_000164805.1 Carlito syrichta | reverse complement strand
TTATACATAAATTTTTCACTTTTTACCCTGTAAAATTGTTGCCTACTAAAATGAGATTTTATGTATGATGCTTCTGTTGTATAGACTCATTTAGTTAACTTATATTACTATGTGAATAAAAATTAGTTGACTGAGAAATAGAATTACCAACTTTGCTTGAAAATGATAAGAAGAGCTCGGTTTTGATGTGTTTTTAGAATGCAGAATGAGTCTTGATTTCCTCATCTTATCCACTACAGAAAAATTTAGTAGGAAGAAGAGATAAGGGTACTATTCACAGATGATTTTCTGTGCCAAGGTGATTTAGACTAGTAGTTCTCAAATTTTTTATGTCAAAACCTCTTTACATTTAAAAAATTTTTCTGAAGTTCTTTCCCAGCTCTTGTTTATGTGAGTGAATTATCAATATTTACCATATTAGAAATTAAAATAGTATTCAAAATATTTATTAAATATCCATATTTTAAAATAAATTCATTACATGTTAACATATGTACCATTTTTTAAAATGAAAAGAATAATTTTCAAAACAGTGAGAAGAATGACATTATTTTATACTTTTGCAAATTTCTTTATGTCTGACTAAATAGAACAGAGCTGGATTCTTATGTCTGCATTCCATCTGTTGTGATATATTGTTTCAGTTGAAGTGTATTAAAAAATAGTTTCACACATATGTTGGAAAAGAGGAATGTTTTGCCTTTTTAGATAATTGTGGACATTCTTTTTTAATACTATACCAAAACTCAGCAAGTGGAAGTTTCTTAAAGGTTAGTTGCAATCAGTTTACTTTTTACTCGATTACATTAGAAGATTAGTTGCAGTCAATTAATATTTTAACGTATTACATTAAAATCTATTGTTTTATCTTGCAGTTTGAATTATTCTTTTACCTGTATGTGATTTTTAAAATTTTGACATTACTAGTTATTTGGAAAATATTGGTTCATTGAGTTGTATAGAGCTCTCAAATGTTGACACATCTTGTGTCAAAAGATCACATACATTGATATCATCACAAGTGACATCAGAAAAGCTTATAAGACTATACAG
>NW_006998174.1:0-1556 GCF_000164805.1 Carlito syrichta | reverse complement strand
CCTTTGAGGACGTGCAAACAGTTCGGATGGATTGAAGTGGAGAGAGGTGCAGAGAGGGATGCCTGGACCTTCTCTCCATGCATGGGAGATGGGCAGAGCCAGACTGTCTTGTGACCTGGACACCTTGTCTGCTTTCTGTTCTTTGCATGGAATATTCCTCATTCTAGATCTTGACTGTCTTCCTTGACACAACTTATATTTTAAATGGTTTTAACGGGTTATCTGATTATTATAAAAGTAATCCGGCACACTACAAAACATCCAGAATTCTATAGACAGAAGAAAATATTATCTGTAGTCCTACTGCCCCAAAACAGTCATTATGACATTTGAAGAATCTCCTTCCACACTGCTATCCTATTTGATTACTAACATTTAATTCTGCTCAGTTTATGCACTTAAGGTATTCTTAGTTTACTACAACTGAAAAAAATTAAAATTTTACTAAATAAGTTAATATCATTGACTAATCCATAAACACAAAATAACTCCCCTCATGGTGTGATTTTCCCCCTTGGAGAAGGATGAGTGTTTCCTATCTTCTTCGATCGACTTAATGTTTTCTGGAGGCAAAAAGTAGTTACTGATGTTACCCCCAACCAATATTGTGATGCCTAAAAACTCAAAGGCCAGCATGGAGTTTAGAAGAGAGAAAGTTGCAGACTAACTTACAATGTGCAGCCAGCACTATCCTCCAGAAAGAGGACTGAAGCTTCTTTTTATGAGACAAAAGCCCCCAGTGAACTCAGCTCTTTGAGCCCTGAGGGAGGGTTAGCAGTCTAGGAGTACAATTGTTTTTTCTCGGTAAATAGTGCCACCTTCTGGTAATTCTCTTGAATTAGGCACACAGTATAGAAACCCCTGGGGATAGGCTAGAAGAAACTGACCTGGCATCCAGCGATGCACTTTCAAGGCTGTAAGCTGGTTTTAGGTCATTTCCCATATGTAATATAACCAAAAGTGAGCAGGAGCTAAGAAACTTCCCATTGCCCAGAGATGGGTATAAAGAACGCAGGCCAGGCTTCCAGTGCCTGTTGCCTTGAGTGTGCTTGTAGAGCGAGTACTGGCCTGGACACAGACCTGGATTTGAGTTCCACCTCTGCTGCTTATAGCTATATGGCCTGAGAGAGGGGCCTTGCCTCCCCACCTTCTGCTCCTGGCGCCTGCACAGAATTAGTCTGGAGGGTGAGTAGTACCATATTTTAAATCTTCAAAGCACTTCTCAGAGTAAGGAGTCATTGGCCACTTTATCCTCTGACATTCTGACTTTGGGTTTTTCTCTCTTCTAGGTGGATGAAGAGTACAAGAATCCTCACACAGTGGACAGAGTTCCTCTGGGAAAGGTGCCTCATCTGTGGGGCCAGTCCTTGTACATCCTTAGCTCACTGTTGGCAGAGGTAGGGGGCTTGGTGACTTCTCAGGCTGGACACCATCTGATTGGAGGCACAAGGAACCTTAGAAGGACACAGAGGCTATCTGCCAGCTGTGGGTGTGGATGTTTTTTACATCTTCATGCCTTTAAGGTCAACTGAACTGTCAGTTCCCAGGCTTAACTC
>NW_006998173.1:0-1093 GCF_000164805.1 Carlito syrichta | reverse complement strand
TGGTCTTACAAAGTCATAATACCATATTCTTACTGTACTGAATGCTTATGTTGAAGCCTTAATCTCCAACGTGATGATATTTGAAAGCGAGGTTTTTGGTGGTAATTGGGTCATGGGAGTAAAACTCTCATGAAAGTGATGAGTGTCCTTATAAGAAGAGACCAGGTAGAGATTACCTCTATCTTTCTGCCATGTGAAGATACAGTGAGAAAGTAGCCATCTGCAAACCAGGAACTGGGACCTCAGTAGACACTGAGTCTGTTGGCATCTTGGTCTTGGACATCTCAGCCTCCAGAACTGTGATAAATAAACTTATGTTGTCTACAGGGGCCAGGTGCAGTGGCTCATGCCTGCAATCCCAGCACTTTGGGAGGTTGAGGTGGAAGGATTGCTTGAGGTGAGGAGTTCGAGACCAATGTGGTCAATAGAGTGGAACCTGACTCTACAAAAAAATATTAAAAATTAGGCAAGTGTGATGGCATGTGCCTGTAGTCCCAGCTACTCAGGAGGCTGAGGCAGGAGAATTGCTCGACCCCAGAAAGTCAAGGCTGCAGTGAGCTATGATTCATTGTACCACTGTACTCCAGTCTGAGCGTAAGACCCTATCTCTAAAACATAAATAAATAAGTATTTATGTTGGTTAAGCCACCCAGGCCTTGGCATTTTATTACAGTAGCCTAAACAGACTAAAACAGAGAGGCTGAACAACTTGCCCCAAGGTATGCAAGTTGGAAGTAGGCGGGCCAGATTCAAACCCAGCAGGTATGGATGTAGAGTGTGTATCCTTCACTACACTAACTAAAATTGTTCTGTTGCTGACAATAATCTGAAGATCTGTAAACACCACACCAACTTGGTGAAAATGGCTGAATTTCATCAAATGAATTCAGTCAAATGAATTTCTTTAATAACCTTTACACCCATGCTAGTTAGCTATATCATCACCTTGGCATTTCCAAATAACTAATTCTTATTCCATCATGGAGTCCTATTTCCCACTTCAACTAGCAACTGCTATGGATGAAGAAGAAGGGGATAAACACAGTGCAAAGGATTGACCGCGGAAAGTAATTCCATTGCAAGTCAAATTTGA
>NW_006998172.1:0-1533 GCF_000164805.1 Carlito syrichta | reverse complement strand
AATTCTATACAGAGAAAGTGAGCACATAGAGAAAAAGTGAGCGATTATGCTGGGATTTGACACGTCTACCTTATTTTAGTGTATCCTCACAACAATCTCATGAGGTCAATGCTGCTAATATCTCTCTCTTGCATTTGAGAAAACTGAGGTTGAGCCAGGGTTGAACACTTTGCCCACAGGCACCCTGCCCCGAAGTGGCCAAGCCTCGCTGGGAGGCAGGTTGTGTGACTTTGAAGCCCACTCTCTCCCCGCCTTGTTCCACACAGAGGAGCTGGGGACGACAGAATTGGAAAGTAGGCTTGAATTCACTGGAATAAACCAGCCAGGGCATTTATAGAAATAGGACTGGGACTCTTTTCTAATTGACTAGCCCTTGCATTTGCTTTTATTTGACTGAGTTGTGCAATTATTTTTGCCTTCACTTTGAAAGTGAAATCTGCAGGTAGAGGAAGCAGTCACATGACGGACAACTCTCGTTGCCTTCAAACTCCAGGTCAGCCATTTCCAACTGAGGAAGGGGCCCCAGACAAATAAATATGGTAAACATGACCTTGATTTTTAACATTCAGATCCATCGGTCACAGAGAATTTCTGTGTACTAGAGTGCCTGCAAAAAACTGGAAGTGGGTGGTCTCCGACATTTTCTTAAGTGGTGCTCTCATGGCAAATGTCACAAGGAGTTGTTCCAAGTGTCCCCCAAGAAGGACTCAGAGTGGAAATAGAAACAATGCTCAAAAGAAGAACCCATGATATTTTTCAGAGTCGATTCAGAGATGCTTAATAATTTACTTCATTGCAGGATCCGACGTAACACTTGAAAGCTTCAATAAATAAGCATAATGGGCTCCCTTTAAAAATGTATTGGTTGGCAATTTATTTACTCACGTATATGCATCTTATGGTATGTGACATGCCGCCCTTCCTCTCTTCAAGGAAAAGTACTCCATGTGAGGCTTTAATTAGTGCTGGCAGCAAAACCAGAAACTCTTTTCTTTCCATACTTCTTTCGTTCTACACAGTCCTCTATGTCTGTCTTTTCATTGCTTCTTTCTTTTTTTCTTTTCTTCGTCTCGCTCCTTTCTCCTTCCTTCCTTCCTTTCTTCTTTCTTTTCTTTCCTTCTTCCTTCTTCTTTCCTTTCTGATTCATTCATTCTTCAACAAATGCCAACGAATCTGGCCCCATGAGCTTCCAGTTACATGGATAGGCACATACATGAAAAGTATGCTATAGTATTACTAGTATTCAAATAATGTGTGTAGGAGGCACACATATTAGGGTCATGCAGAATTGAAGGCGCACAATTGATAGATAAGTGAAAATTAGTATAAACCTTCCGGAAAGCAATTTAAAACTATAACTAAAGCTTTAACAATGGACATACCCATTGACCCAGTGATTCCACTTTGGGAAATCTGTCCTAAGTGATGGGCAAAAAGTAAATTCCTGAATGTGGAAAAAACTTTACACAAAAGATTTTATCATGACATTATTTATTACAAAATTAGAAAACAATCTAAATTGTTTTTTTTTTT
>NW_006998171.1:0-1119 GCF_000164805.1 Carlito syrichta | reverse complement strand
TTTAATACAAAGTAATTCAAATTATCTAATCTGAAGAAAAAGAGAACAATTATTTTATAAATGCAGCATAGACTCTAAGATTCATGGGAGAATAGAAAAAGGAGATAGATGATTGGTAGATTGATAGATCAATAAATAGATCATTGAAATCCTAGAAGGGAAGAAGGAGAGGAAAGAACAACTTCCCAATTTATGTTCAAAATATAAATATAAGGGTTTCAAAAACTCAATATGTCAAGCAGAATCTACACCAAAAACTAATAAAATATACTAAGATAGATTTCATAGTATACACATACAAGCACACACATATATCATGCCATGTGCATCACATATACATACAACTCCTGGCTACGCCTACACATACTACACACACAGACACACACACACACACACACACACACACACACACACACTCTTACATTCTTCTTTTATCTTCCTGTAAATATTTGGTTGGTTGATGTTATTTGTGTTTCCCACTCATCTTAGGTATATTATGTTGTCACTCCATTTCTGGACACTTTAGAGAAGAAATTCTCTGGTTTAGCAATTGTATAGCTTCTTTCAGGCCACTGTTAAATGAATTGTAAGGATGTATGTTTCTTTAACTAGTATAGTAAATCTAGATACTGTAAGGATATATATATTTACTTGGAGAAATACACACAGATTTCTAGTTATCTCACATTGAGTGATTAAAGTACAGCTCAGACAACTGACAACCTCCAGAGACGGTCTTGACTTGGCGGACATGACTTTGAAGTGGTGTTTATGGAACGGAAAGAACAGGTAGCCACACACAAACAGGTCGTATCCCAAAGGTTAAATTTCAAAGTATTTCATGAAATTTAAAAAACATTTCTTCATATAGTAGTGTTATCAATATTTGAGATATTTCCTGTACTGATCAAAGATCTATATCATTACCAGAATTATATATATTTGCAATGAAAAGTACATCAAGCTATACCTTGCAGGACTGTCAACCAAACAAGAAAATTAGGCAATACTTTTTTTTTCTTTTGGAATGTTGACACTGGAGAAAACGCAACACTTTGAATCATTTTAAGAAGCTCGTGAAATTTTGCTTTGGTTTCATTTCAAAACTTACAGCTTTCT
>NW_006998170.1:0-1640 GCF_000164805.1 Carlito syrichta | reverse complement strand
CCTGCAATCCCCCTACTGGGAATATACCCTGAAGAACACAAATCACTTCTATAAAAAAGATACCTGCACACGTATGTTTATCGCAGCATTGTTCACAATAGCAAGAACCTGGAAACAACCATGCTGCCCATCAAAAGAGGACTGGATTAAAAAAATGTGGTACATATACACGATGGAATACTACGCAGCCATAAAAAAGAACAAAATCATGAATTTCGCTGCAACCTGGATGGAACTAGAGTCTATAATACTGAGTGACCTCTCACAAAAACAAAAATCCGAATATCACATGTTCTCACTCATATAATGGACCTTGAACATCCAATGCAATACTATGAGAAAATGACGGATGGTACTGGGAACCTACGGGGGGGAGGGGGATGGGATTAACAGTAGCAAATATCTGTCGGGGGATGGGAAAACACTTTTTATCTACAGGGTGCCTGAATGAAACGTCATTGTACACCTACCCTTAACTGTACCCCACAAAACCATAATAAAAACTACTGATTAATGAAAAAAAAAAAAAAATAAATAAACCTTATGGTATGGTACTATATATCAGATGCACTTCATTGTTTCCCACCCCATACTTATTTCCCAGAGCGTACCACTGCTTTTATGTTAGTCTACCCTGTAGGGAGAAAAATGGGCCTAAACTATAAAGCTAGCCCTTTCTTTTTGCAGACATCCTGTAATTAGCTAAAGTTTTCATCTCTTCACAGCAAGATCCTGCTGCACAAAACAGAAAAGTTTTCTTTTCTCAACATGTTTTTGCCAGATGTTTCTACAAAAAATGTAAAGACAAAGTTTGTGTGTGCACTGGTGTACATGATTTCATCCTTAATGACTACTTCAGAATATTCCTCCTAATTAAACTAAGTAGTCCTCCCTCAGTTTCATTATGAGGAAGATCTTCTATTGTTTCTATCTTCACAGTCTCTCAGCATTTCAGCCATTTATGGTTGCCCCATGTGGTATCAGGAGGAGCCAAACCTTTAGCTCTGTTCACACTCATTCTATATTTTCTGCACAACAAACCCAAAATAAACACTTTAATTAACATTTTGACCAATGAAAACTCAATCACTGCCAAATTAACTTGTGAAACTCTTGCTATATCACCGTTTACTTTACTTTTTTGCTTGAAAAGGAATGATTTTATGGCTCAATGTTGAAATTATGATGTTTGCATCAATATTAGCAGTCAGACATTGTCTATTCTGTTTGAGATGTCAAAATTTCAGCTTAGCTAGAGAATATTTGTATGCTTTTAAAAATATTTTCCTTCTTTATCTTCCCCATCTCTGCCATCCTCCCAAAATTTTGTTTGTCAATACTGGTAATGGACTTAGGGGATCTCAGTTCCTCATTGGATGGTCAGAAAACCTGAGAAGAAGGGATTGTCCCTAATCATACACCTGATTAGCAAAGATATTTTGGTCCCCCTTCCAAATCCTACACTGCATTCTCAAGTGAAAATTCAAAACAACAACCAAAAAACCCTCCGCCTTTCGTCAATGCCATAAACTTGAAATCATTGCTGATGATACCTAAACACACTTCCTACGAGTTGCAAGTCAGTGTTCTTTGCTCTGTTCTAGCCACACTCTCATGTAATAAATTTGGAATATTAAATG
>NW_006998169.1:0-1215 GCF_000164805.1 Carlito syrichta | reverse complement strand
TGCTCTGAGTTGGCAGAATCAGAAAGTGATCCGTGAAGGTGAGGGTGCGCTGGGTCTGGACAGCAGCCTGAGGAGAGGAAGGGCAGGTGATCCCACCTTGCAGGAGAGGTCAGTGCAAGGGAGAAGAGATGGGTCTGGACCTGTTTAAGTGATGGATGGAGCACAACTGGAGAAAACCAGAGCACGTTCATGGCAGACAGGACAAATGGCATAGCCAGAATACAGATGCCAGGTTGATGGACTATCATGATGAAGAGGAGTTTGACTTTTCTATGTGACTCAGAAGGACAGAAGTAGAGGAATGGGACTGAGTGATAGCCATCAGCTTTCAGCTCTACCAGAAATACCTAGAGATGAATTCCCCTACCTTGGGAGGTAGTAAGTTCTCTGTCACTACAAGGGTTCAAGTAAATCCTTGAAGGACAAAAAATGCTGGAGAGGGCAGTGGGACCAGATTCATTTTTTCCAAACTGCTCTTCAAGGCCCATGAATGAGTCATGGAATCAATGCAGTGTGCTCGATTGATTCACTAGGGGAACAAAGTACCACAAACGAGGTGACTTAAACACCAGAACTATAATGTCGGTCACAGTTCTGGAAGCCAAAAGTCTGAAGTCCAGGTGTCCGCAAGGTTGCTTCCTTCTGAGGGAAAATGGGTTGCATGGAGGAAGGCAGAAGCAGAGACACTAGCTGGAGGTGATGCACTAATCTAAGTAAGAAGTGATGAGACCTGGACTCAGACAGTGGCCAGGGTTCAAAATTAAAGAGGTTAATTTGAGAGCTAGAAAGAGAGTAAGATCTGAATAGTTTGCAACTGACTGTGGGAGGGGAGTTAGGGTGAGATCCATGCTTGCAGCTTGAACAGATTGGCAGATGGTGAGCCCATTTCCTGTGGTGGGAATGATAGGAGAAGGCAGAAGGAGGATGGGTTCCATTTTGGACATGTGGCATTTGAAGAGTCTGTGAGTTCACATTCCGGACAGGTATCCAGACAGTGAGAGATGTGTTCCAGGCCCCTCTCTCTGGCCTGTGGATGGCTGTCTTCTCTTCACATCACCATCTCTGTATGTATGTCACTGCATCTAAACTTCCTCCATTTATATAGACACCAGTCATATTGGATTATTCCCCCCCCATGACCTCTTTTTAACTTGATTTTTTGTTTTTTTGTTTTTTTTTGAGTTGGAGTCTCACTCCTGTCGCCCAGACTGGAGT
>NW_006998168.1:0-1223 GCF_000164805.1 Carlito syrichta | reverse complement strand
CCCGCCTCTTTAACCAACAGCAGGGTCTTGGAATTTAATATACTTTCAAGTGAGTTTTAGTACGTGTGACATTCTTGAGCCAAAAGCTAAGTTCAGAGAAATGTCAATTTGGTGAGACAATTTTCAAGATGTGCTGTTGTATCTTAATGAGATCCTGATCTCAGAGGTAATGTAGTGGTTACCTCCAGTTTAAGGACACAAGTTCCTTGATTTCCTTTGAAAGCACAGTAGTAGATGAATTTAGCTAAGGGAAGAAGTCCCCCCTCAAAACAGTCCCCCATACCATTGGTTAAACTGAACTAAATATGTTAATCAAAATTACTCAGTACTTTTCCTTTCAAAAGTGGTCAAGTTACTTTGAGTGCCCCAGAGTTTTAACTACCTACCCCAAGGGAAGAAGTTGACAGAGATATCATTCCTCTGAAAGTGTTGGGTTTCTGTTTATTTTCAACACAAGCAGCTGATAAGTAAATTTATCCTTAAAAGAAGTGACCCTTTTAATGGTTCTACTTTATCCAGAAAAAAAAAGAGTAACTCTTTTACACTTGCTTCACCTCAGCTCTCCACTCCTTGTCCTAGTTGACACACCTGGGAAATAGTTTTCACCTGCATTGCCAAGTCCAGTTCATTGGTGGTGGCTGCCTGGATTGAAGTCAGATCTGTGGCCCTACATGGGCTCAGAGGAAAGGAATATCGTGATTGATTAGTGATGTCGGGGCCATGACTGGTGATGTCTGTTAGAGAAAGAAGCTGGGGGGCAAAAATGGATTTTTAAAATATAACCTTCTCTGTTAGCTTCTATGAGACTCACTCATGAACTTAGGCACCATTTAGCCTTTCTCCTTCATGGAGGAAGGTGATCCTGGTATTACTGAGTTTCTCTGGAAGGACCTCTTAAAAAGAAAGGCATTCAAGGACTTCTAAGTACTGCAGTGATCATTAGAGAAATAGCTAAGACAGAAAGAAGTTGCGTCCAGGGAAAATGAAGAAGGAGGTTTTTCCCATTTATTGGGAATGCTGATGCCTGCTTTTTCTATGTGCTCAGACTTCAGTTTTTCTTAGGAAAATGTGTTTAAACTCCCTGTGTTCACCAAGTGAGTCTATAGTTAGCGTTAGTGCAAATATTTCTCAAAAAGTGGTTAGTAAAGGAATTGCCTAGGCTGTGTGCTAGAAATGATGATTCTGAATTCCACATAAGACCGTCTGAATCAGATGATCTGATT
>NW_006998167.1:0-1377 GCF_000164805.1 Carlito syrichta | reverse complement strand
CTCAACAATAGACTCCACTAAAATAAAATAAAATAAAATAAAATAAAATAAAATAAAATGTATCAGGGTACTTTCCATTGAAATGAACCAAAAAAAAAACCATGGCATTGAAGATTTTTTAAAAGTCCATCTTTGTCCAAACCAGGGCTCAGGGTAGGGCAGTGTCTAACACTGTAAGTTGAGATGGCACACTGCCTGGATACTAATGTCTGGGAAGAAAATAAAACTGCCTCCCAGGCAATTACTGAGTCCTGGTCAACCCCTCATGGCATTTTCCTTCTGGGAGCACTGCCCATGTGTGCTCCATGGAGCACACAGCCAGGATGGTCCCTCCCATTGACAAAACACATTGGTAACGTTATGTCATGACAACATTAGCAGAAGAGTAACACATTCCTTATTCTGACACTATAGGCTTAACAAGGCCAACGAAACCTAAGATATTTTGTGCAGTTATTCAGTCCTTACTCTTTCTGGCGATTATCATTCCAATTATAGATGGACCTCACAGCATCCATTAGAAACAGGCAGCGTGTGATGGTTCAGATACTTGATGTTCGTCCTAAAAGAACCAAGTTACCAGGAGACGTAGACTGGGATGATGTGGAAGAAAGAGCAGGAAGTTGAATGTGGATGGGCAGGTGGAGTAGCTGGGTGTCATCCCTACCTCCCAGTCAGGGATTTCTGTCTAGAAACCTGAGCAAGTTCATTCCACACAAGTCAGTTTAAACAGAAAGTACTCAATATGAGGAATGGCACATAGAAGAAAAAGGCACTGAACACATATCAGAATATTCCCTGCACAGGCTACATTGCCTGCTGAGGAGCTCCCAGCTGACAGGTGGTACAGGATCTTCAAGAACACAGGTAAGACTATCAGCTGTTAATGTGGAGAACAGAGATATGGGGAAATGATTTTTTTTTTTGAGTTGTAGTCTCACTCTGTCGCCCAGGCTGGAGTGAAGTGGGACACTCACGGCCATCCCAGCCTTGACCTGCTGGGCTCTGGCGATCCTTTCACCTCAGCCTTCCTAGCAGCTAAAACTATAGACGCATGCTATCACGCCCGGCTAATTTTTTGATTTAGGGTAGAGATGAAGTCTCACCATGTTGCTCAGGCTGGTCTCGAACCCATAGGCTCAGGCAATCCACTTGTCTCGGCCTCCCAAAGTGTTGGAATTACAGACTGAGCCTCCTAGCCTGGCCGGAAAATGGTTTTTTAAAAAAATTCAGAAACATAACAATGTGGGATTTGTTGAGTCCCTTATTTGTTTTTCCTTTCTCTTTTTCCATGAAAATAATGGTTTTCTTTAAACATTCAATTTACAAGTACTCTGCCCTTATAGATGATAGTGAGGGATATGAGATTTTTTTTTT
>NW_006998166.1:0-1389 GCF_000164805.1 Carlito syrichta | reverse complement strand
TCATCTGTCTTTCTATCTTCTATCTATTCAACTATCATCTATCTGTCTGTCTGTCTGTCTATCCATCCATCCATCCATCCATCTGTGTATCTATCTTCTATCTTACCATCTCTCTCGATCCATCCATCCATCCATCTATCCATCCATCTATTTATCTCTATCTGTCTGTCCATCTATCTGCTAATCTATCTATGTGGTAATTTTGTTTTGTGTATGTGAATGTATGCAGATGTAGTGGATTGTAGTTTGTTTAAAATATTTCCTGTTGTAGTTCCCATTTTCAGTTTTGGTACTTCTCTCAATAGCCTTTTTTTCCTGAGCCCAGGTCCAGGGAAGGGGAGGGTGAGTGTGGCCAGGGTAGGAGGAAGGGACCCATGCGCCCTTGGGGAGCTCCTGCCAGGAGGCGTAAGGCCCTTCCTCTGTAGGGAGAACAAGCCTGAAGGGGCGGAGGAGGACAAGAGTGTCCTTGGTCTCACTACCTTCAACTTGAAGCTGTTTGGCAGGGGTGGGAAAGGTGTGGGGTGTGTGTAGAAACATGGTTTAATGGAAATTCGAGTCAGAGTATATAACTCGCCTCTCCTGTCCGGGCCTTGGGAACCATCCCCCTGTAGAGATGCTCTGTTGTCATCATGGCCATGGGTCCACCATGCCAGCAGAAGCGAAATGGTAGACAAGGATCCCGAGGGAATGGATCTGAGATGGGACCTCAGTAATGCAGACCCTGAGATGATCCACATTTGGGATGTTTAGTGGGGTGAGCTCTCAGGACCACACCTGTAGGGGATGAAGAAAGCGAATCAGACACAGGGAGACACTACATGTTACATGTGGGGCACTCCAGAAGGCAGTACTGTCTTAGGTGAGAGGTTCTCTCAGTGGAGGACAGTTCCCTCAGGGACTCAACGCTTCCGGCTGGCGGGATGTGGGCTCCAGGCCTGCAAGGGTGGAGTTGGTGAGGCAGGTGATGATGTCAGGGTTCCAGGGAGGCCGTTGCACAGAAGTAACACCCCAACTACATGGTGTGGCCCAGCCCCAAGGGAGGGAGTGGGTCTGGCCAGAGTGTCTAGTGGTCAGGGCCTGGCTTGAGAGAAAGGAGTCTCTCAAGGAAAGGGTTCTAGTGCAGCAGGGAAGGGGAAACAGGAAAGAAGAGTGAGTATCAAATGAAAGGTCTTAACATCAACGTGGAGTCAGAACACAAGGCCATGGATCTGGGACCCCACCCCAGGCACAGAGACACGGAGTTAAGGCAGCAAACGGACTCCAGCTCCACTTCCAGCATCCAGAACCTAGAGGATGGATGCCAGGTGTGATGGAAAGTGCCAGAGTCCACAGTGGAAAGCATCTCCGTAGTCTAACACCTTTAGCATACAGCTGGGTTTACCAGGCTAT
>NW_006998165.1:0-1543 GCF_000164805.1 Carlito syrichta | reverse complement strand
CCCTGCCACTCTACCCAAAATAGTCTGCAAAGGTCTTCAGTGAACTTCTGAATGACAACTCCAATAGACACTTTGTGATCCCTGTTTTAGTTGGCATCTCGCAGCATATGATACTCCTGACCATGACCCATTGTGTGGCCCCTGTGGCAGCTGCTCTGTGGGCCCATTCTGCTCACTCTCTTTAGCTGGACTCTCCTCCACCACCTCTCTCTGCTCTGTGGATGTAGGAGTGCCTGGGGTTCTTGCCCTGCTCACTACACACAAGCTGCCTGAGGACCCTCATCCAATCCCTTGGCTTCAACTGCTCACAGTACCCTGCACAGCATGTCCTTTCTCCCTGAACCTCACATACTGCCTACTGCCTCATGACTATGTCCATCTGCACATCCCACAGCACCTGAGACTCAACACGTGCCAAGCCTGCCTTAACTCAGTAGTAAGTTTGCCTATCTTTCCCTGTCCTCAACCTGGATGAGTAAAGGACACCAATATCCACCCATCCTGGGCTCCTCCTTATCCTTCATCTCCATGTCTGACCTGTTATTTAATCCTGTCCAGAATAATCATTGCCTCCATGGACTCAGCACCTACAATGTCCTAGGGTTTTGATATCCATGTTCTCATTTAATTCCCACAACAGGACTACAAGAGAGGCATTATTCTATTATCAGCGAAGACTGAGATTCTTACTAAGTAACTTGCCTTAAGTTCCTACACGTAGTCAGCAACGGAACCACATCTGATCTCCAGCTCTCTCCACTCCCCGCACTCTGCTTTTCTTCAAGGCTACTCTTTTTACCTCTTTTGTATCTTTCACCCAACCCTTCTTTCCTGCAATGCCCATCGTCTTGGACCAGGACTTCAGTTTCTCACTGTGGTTCCATGCCTTCTTGTCTCCAGTCTTTCTTCCCAGCTGTCCAACCCATCATCCACTCTGCTGCCAGAATGAGCTTCCCAAATACATGGTACCTTTCTGCCTACAGGACCCCCACCTGTGGATCCCCCTTGTCCCCCAAAATGCTTAGGTTCTGTACATGAGCATGTAAAGGAGTGGCTCCAAGTTCCACCCAGCTTCATCCCTCCCTACCTCATCCCCTTCTTCACCCCTTTACCAAGATCCAGCTCTGTGTGTTCCTGCAGCTCCAGGAAGGCATCATGCTCCCTCAGGCCACATGCACATGCTGTTCCCTCTGCTGAAGATGTCCTTCTCTCTCTCTCCATTCCCACCCACAGTCTGGGAAGCTCAGCTCTTCCTTCAAGCCCCACCCCTGAGTCTCCTGCTCTCCCACAGCAGAGCTGCCTTCCCTCTCTGAGGCCTCCCGGGTACCTGGCACATGCCTTTATTATTACCTTTGCCACAGTGTGTTGAAACTACTTTTTTATTTTCTTATATTACCATTTGAGTGTGAGATCTTTGTATTTATCTTTGCATTTTAGCTAGTAGTACAGTCTCTTGTTCATATTGAACACCTAGAAATATTTGTTTTATTTTTATTTTTTGAGTTGGATTCTCACTCCATCACTCAGGCTAGAGTGCAGGAGT
>NW_006998164.1:0-1546 GCF_000164805.1 Carlito syrichta | reverse complement strand
TATTAGAGAGAGATTCTGCTCTAGTGAGCTGAGAGATTGTGCTATTTGGATCTAACATTCAGTTGCACTTCCTTTTCCTTGGATATTTTCTGGGTGATGAGCCAGTGTGAAGGGTTGATACTGCAAATGGTTGTAACAAATGCATATTAGTTCAACCAAAAAATGCTCTATTCTTGCTTTCACGGGAGAATTTTGAATTACTGAATTAGGAAACTGGAATGAGTTTGGAGTCTAATTCTCAAAATAAGGCACTTTATGTTAACACGAGAAAGTTTAGCAATAATTTCACTATCTGGAAAGATTGAATTACATACTAAAGTATGTGGAACAAGGGTTAAAAAAAAAAGAATCAGGTTGAAGAAAATAGCTTCCTCCTTGATTTTGATATCTCCTAGCCAAGTTCTTTCCCAACTTACCTGTTTGTACTATCTGGCATTTTTATGAACTTTCTCCCAACTAGCAAGGAGTCAGCTCTCATGTTACACCCAGTGTAGCCTGGCCTCACCTGCTGGCTCTAGAGTCCTTTGTGACTGACTCCTGGTGATTGGAGGTCCAGATTGGTGGATCAAAGTGTATATTAGATGGGATGTGTTGGTGGGGGGCTATCTTTCCCCTTATTGCTCTTTATTTTCTTATGTTACATATTTATATAAAGATTGTGAATTTTAGGCTGTAAAAAAAAATCAGTTGATTTAAAAAAATCTGACTAGAACTGTCAGAAATTTGATAGAAGTCATTTCTGCCTAATGGCTAAACCAGTGGTTCATGTAACCAGTGGTCATTTTAGTCCCTTCCCGTCTACCCCTTCACTTGGGAAGTACATTACAGTGGAGAGACCTGGAGTTGGAGTCAGAAGACATGGGCTTAGCACCTGCTCTTCCATACCTTTAGCAACATATTTTACTTTTCCAACTCATTTTTTTAATCTGCAAAATGGGGACACCTATTTATATGTATCTGTAGGTTTGTTGTGAGACTAAAATGAAACCGGAATTATTTTATGGAGTATGATGTCTTATGCAGATATTATTATGATTATTATGTAATAAGATCAGAACCAGCTTCCCAGGCATGCCACTGGTGCCAGTTGCATGGGATCTCATGCTCAAGAGGGAGTCCTATGCTTGGGATTTAATGC
Organism: Carlito syrichta; assembly: GCF_000164805.1. Taxonomy (NCBI): domain Eukaryota; kingdom Metazoa; phylum Chordata; class Mammalia; order Primates; family Tarsiidae; genus Carlito; species Carlito syrichta. The sequence goes on along the minus strand of NW_006998164.1, from coordinate 408 downwards.
CTGTGTGGTTACTCCTTTGAAATTCTGAATAATTGTATTTTGTACGTAAAGTCAGATAGAACAATGAAGCATGTGCTGGAACGTGAACCCTGTATAATCCAGCCTTTTGTCACTTCCTACTTCTTTGCAGCAGGTTCTCGGCTGAGCACTCCCCTGCTCCTACCCAGTACCTGCTGTCATCCTCTGTCCCTGTCATGACATGGGTGTGTACCTTGCATACAAAGTCATGGTTGATACCCTGTGAGAGTCTGCAGTACCCTCAAGCATTCTCATGCCCAAGGGAGTACAATATTAAGTAGCAAATAAAAATGTTGGGAGAGTGACCACGGGGTGGGGGGGAAGCCCCTTGTTTTCATTTTGTATGTGCCTCTACAAATTATGTGGCTGCTCTACAAAATATGTAACTGG
>NW_006998163.1:0-2047 GCF_000164805.1 Carlito syrichta | reverse complement strand
TGGGGGTGTCAGCCTAACACCAGCTTCATGAAGTAAGTTAGAATTTCTCTTCTAATTTTAGAAGTGATTGTGTAGCCTTGATGCTAATTCTTCTTTAAGTGTTTGGTAGAATTTTCAGTGAACTTATTTGGACCTGAAGACTTCTTTTCTGGGAGCTTTAAAACTACCTATTAAATTTCCTTAATAGTTATAGGACTACCTAAATTATCTATTTCATATTGAAGTGGTAGTTTTGAATCTTGAGACAATGATTTTTAAAAAAAAAATCTATTTCTAATTATGTATTTTTATATATATAGTATATATAATATATTATATAATATATCTAATTATTTATTTATATACTACTTGTATATATTTATAGAGTACATGTGATATTTTGATACAAGTGTACAGTGTGTAATAAAAAAATCAGGGTAATTGAGGCATTCATCACCTCAAGCATTGATCATTTCTTTGTGTTAGGAATGTTCCAGTTCCACTCTTTTAATTATTTTTGACTATCCAGTAAATCACTGTTAACTGTAGTCACCACACTGTGCTACTGTATACCAGGTCTTATACATTCTATCTAACTGTATTTTTGTACACATTCTCCATTCCCACTTATCTCTTGTTCCCTGCTACCCTTCCCAGCCTCTGGCAAATGTCATTCAACTCTATCTCCATAAGTTCAACAGAATTTTGTCTAAGTTATAAAAAAAAAAGTATGTGTGTAGAGTTGTTCATAGTAGTCCTTATTGTTTCTTTGATGTCTTCAGGGTCTGTAGTGATATCCTCTGTTTCAGTCCTGATATTGGTCATTGTAGTCTCTCTGTTTTTCTTTGTTTTGCCGGAGGTTTGTCAACTTTATTGATCTTTTTAAAAACCAGGTTTTGTTTCACTGAATTTTTCCCCCATTGTTTTTGTTTTGAGTCTCACTGATTTCTGTTCTTGTCCTCATGATTTCCTTCATTCTGTTTGCTTTTATTTTATTTTGTTACTCTTTTTCTAGATTCTTGAGGTGGAAGTGTACATTTTTAATGTGCGATTGTTTTTCTTTATTTTAATGTATTCAATTTCATGTTAGAAAGTTTTCTCTCAACACTACTTTAGTTGGGTCTCACAGGTTTGGGCATGTTGTATTTCATTTTCTTTCTTGTGTTTTTTGTTTCCCTGATACTCTTTGATCCCTGGATTATTTAAAATGTGCTGTTTCGCTTTCAAGTATAGAGATTTTTCTATTCTGTTTCTATCCTGAGACTTTCTATTGATTTCTGGTTTTATTCCATTTCAGTTGAAGAAAACATTCCATATGAATTCAATCCTTTTAAGTTTGTTGAGGTTTGTGTTATGGCCCAGGATGAGATCTGTGTTAATATAAGTTACTACGGGCACTTAAACAGAATGTGTATTTTGTGGTTGTTGGGTTGTGTATTACTTTCCTGTGACTGATACAACAAATGACTACAAATTGGGTGGCTTAATATAATAAAAATTCATTTTCTCACAGTTCTAGGGGCCAGAAGTCTGAAATCAAGGTGTTGGCAGGACCATTCTCTCTCTGGAAGGTCTAGGGGGAAATTAATTCTCTGTGAGAATTGACAAATTTATCTTGGTAGTACTACTTTTTAGAGCTGCTTAAATTTTAATTTTAGAAGCATACCAGTTGCATATGTATAATATATATACAAAATAAACTTAAGCATTCCAAGGAAGCAGAAGGTCCCCATTGTCGCATCATCCCCTGCTAGGGGATGTCTAATTGGCTCAGTTAGGAAATGTCACACTTCAGGTCTCATGTTAAAACTGTTCAAAAGAGAATATATCTCTAGTGGAATAAGAAATATTCTAGGAAATATTCTAGCTCTCACTACATCTAAGACATGCTTTTCTGGCATGAGAAAAATCAGCTTGAAAACCATACAGTACTTGTCCCTAGAGATCTAACAGGATTTTTAAAATTTAATACAGCAGATATTTATTTTTTATTTTTTTTTTTATTTTATTTTTTTTTTATTTCATTAATCAGTAGTTTTTATTATGGTTTTGTGGGGTACAGTTAAGG
>NW_006998162.1:112266-112924 GCF_000164805.1 Carlito syrichta | reverse complement strand
CACACACACACACACACACACACACACACACACACACACACACACACACACACTACATAACTCGCCCGAGGCCGATCCCTGGTGCCCAGGGCAGTCAAAGCCCCCTCTCGCTGGGTGGATGTCTGTCCACAACTCTCTCGGCTAGGGCCGGGTGTGGGCCCAGCTCATTTCTCCAGGCAGAGAGGCTGACGGCTGTGTCTCGCCCACAAGGACCCAGAGCCAACCCAGCCCAGCCCTTCCCCAAGAGGGTCCAGCCAGAGGCACATGAGGGGATGAGAGGACCAGAGCTTCTTTCTTCGCCGCCCCCCACTTCCCCTGGTGCCTGTGCTCACGTAGTTGGTGTAAATGAGGCTGGCATATTTGATACGGAGGTCTTCCACGCCGTCATTCGCGATGTCCACCATGGAGGCCTCCCGCTGGTCCTTCCCATATAGCCCTGGGCAGGGAGCAGAGAGCGTGACCGGGCGCCTGATCGACACACGGTCACCAGCTGACCCACGGCAAGCCACGTGTTGGGTGGGGGCTTGGCCGGGAGGAGGGGGAGTTGGCCTCGGGCGAGTTATGTAGTGTGTGTGTGTGTGTGTGTGTGTGTGTGTGTTTCCTCCACTCCAGAGGGCTTCAGGGCAGCTTGATTTCAGTGGAAGGGTCAGAGGACAGC
>NW_006998162.1:103447-111192 GCF_000164805.1 Carlito syrichta | reverse complement strand
CCCCCCAAAGTGGTGGAGCAGTGAGCTTCTGGGAGGGGGCAGTGGCAGGGGGAGGGGCTGGCAACTTAGGGCAGAGAGTTGTAAGTGTGGGTGGTGTGGATTTCTTTTTCTTTTCTCCCCTTTTTTCCCCTTTATTTTTTGTTTTTGAGTTGGAGTCTCACTCTGTCGCCCAGGCTGGAGGCAATGGCACTCTCACGGCCCCCGCAGCCTCGACCGGCTGGGCTCCGGCGATCCTTCTGCCTCAGCCTCCAAGTAGCTGGAACTACAGGTGCCCGCCACCATGCCCAGTTAATTTTTCTTGATTTATTGTAGAGACGAGGTCTTGTCCAGTTGCCCAGGCTGGTCTCGAACCCTTGAACTCAGGCAATTCTTCCGCCTCAGCCTCCCAAGTAGCTGGAACTACAGGCGCGCGCTACCACACCCGGCTAATTCTTGATTTGTTGTAGAGACGAGTTTTCGCCAAGGTGCCCGGCTGGTCTTGAAACAATCTACTCGCCTCGGCCTCCCAAAGTGCTGGGATGACAGGCTGAGCCACCGAGCCCAGCCAAGTATTCCTTTAATTCCCACATTCCACTCTCACTTCTGGTGGGTGGTGAGTTTGTTGGGGTGCAGGCCCTGGGTGGTGCTGTGGGGTTCCAGGTATGCAAACACTTGGCTTGCATAAACAGAGCCAGGTGGCCCTCCTGAAGGCTGCCCAGCCCTACCACACCTCCAGCTGCTATCAGACTCCCTCTAGCCCCACATCGCCTGCACCCCAAGTTAGGAAGGATTTTTACTGTTGTGTTTGTTGTCAGGGACCCAGGCTGGAGCATAGTGATGCGATAATGGCTCACCACAGCCTCGACCTCCTGGGCTCAGGTGATCCTCCTGCCTCAGCCTCCCAAGTAGCCAGGACTACAGGTGCATGCCACCATGCCTGGCTAATTTTTTAATTCTTTTGTAGAGGCGAGATCTCACTATGTTGCCCAGGCTGGTCTCAAACTCCTGAACTCAAGCAATTCTCCCACGTCGGCCTCCCAAAATTGCTGGGATTACAGACATGAGCAGCCGGCCAGGAAGGATTTTTTTTTTTTTTTTGAGTTGGAGTCTCACTCTGTCGCCCAAGACTGGAGTGCAGCGGCCGCTGCCGGCCACCGCAGCCTCAACCTGTGGGCTCCGGCGATCCTTCCGCCTCAGCCTTCCAAGTAGCCGGAATTACAGGCATGTGCTACCACGCCCGGCTGATTTTTTTATTTATTGTAGAGATGAGGTCTCGCCAAGTTGCTCAGGCGGGTCTCGAACCTGCGGGCTCAGGCAATCCACTCACCTCAGCCTCCCAAAGGCATGGGATGACAGGCTGAGCCACCAAGCCCAGCTTTTTTTTTTTTGAGTCAGAGTCTCACTCTGTTGCCCAGGCTGGAGTGCAGTGACACACTCATTGCCACCACAGCCTCGACCTGCTGGGCTTAGGTGATCTTTCCGCCTCAGCCTTCCAAGTAGCTGGAACTACAGACGCACGCCCCCATGCCCAGCTAGTTTTTTGCATGATTTATTGTAGAGATGAGGTCTCACCAAGTTGTCCGGGCTGGTCTCAAACCCCCAGGTTCAGACAATCCTCTTACCTCAGCCTCCCAAAGTGCTGGGATGACAGGTGAACCACCACGCCTGCCCAAGAAGGATTTTGATCATCTCGTCATTTGCTCGCTGGATTTTGTTTTTCCCCTTCTGAAAATTGTCTGTTCATATCTTTGGGCCCTTTTTTTTTTTTTTTTGGCTTTGCTACCTACTTTCTGTTTATTTTCAGGGCTCTTCATTTGTTCTAGATATTAATCTCTTGCTGGCTTTAGACACTACAAACACCTTCTCCTATTCCCTCTGTTCTCTCTTAAGTTTGCCCAAGGTGTTTTTCATTAAATAACACTCATTAATTTTCATGTAATCAAATTCAGCAAGGTGTGTGTGTGTCTCTGTGTGTAGGGGAGGTTTGGTGCCTTTGAAACTTCATATAAAAGCCTTTTTTTTTCAGACAAGATCTCGCTCTGTCACCCAGGCTGAAGTGCAGTAGTGTCGTCATAGCTCACTGCAACCTCCAACTCTTGGGCTCAAGCGATCCTCCTGCTTCAGCCTCCCAAGTAGCTGGGACTACAGGTCTGCATCAACACACCAGGCTAGTTTTTAAATTTTCTGTAGAGATGGAGCCTCACATGTAGCCCAGGCTGGTTTAAACTCCTGACCTCAAGCGATTCTCCAACCTTGGCCTCCCAAGTCTCTGGGATTACAAGTTTGAGCCTCCACACTCAGCCTGAAAATCTTTTTTTTTCTTTGAGTCAGAGTCTCACTCTGTCGCCCAGACTGGAGTGCAGTGGCACAATCACGCTCACTGCAGCCTCCACCTACTTGGCTTTTGTGATCCTCCTATAATCCTAGTACATTGGGAGACTGAGGTGAGAGGATGGCCTGAGCCCAGGGGCTCAAGACCAGCTTGGGCAACTTGGCGAGACCTCATCTCTGCATTGAATCAAAAAATTAGCTGGGCGTGGTAGTGCATGCCTGTAGTTCCAGCTACTTGGAAGGCTGAGGTGGAAGGATCGCCGGAGCCCAGCAGGTCGAGGCTGTAGTGGCTGTGAGCGTGCCACTGCACTCCAGCCTGGGTGACAGAGTGAGACTCCAACTCAAAAAAGAAATTCCCCTTAGGACAGTTCAGCAGTCTTATAATCAAGCAAGTTAATTATTCAGATTGTCACACAGTGTTTACAATGATGTTGATTCAGCCCACGTTGTTCTCAGCTGCACCCCATGACTTATTACTGTGAACATGTATTTCCTACAGAGACCAGCCTTGGCCAGGGGCTGCTCCCTAAGGAGGGGGCAGAAAGAGGCCAGGTATGGAGGGAAAGGGTCTGTGTCCCCAAAGATACCTCACACCCCCAGACATGCACAGGTTCAAAACAGCCAGCTTTGCTGGACTCCGTGGCTCAGCCTGTCATCCCAGCACTTTGGGAGGCCAAGGCTAGGGGATTGCCTGAGCCTGCAGGTTCGAGACCAGCCAGGGCAACTTGGAGAGATCTCGTCTCTACAAGAAATAAAAAAAAATGAGCTGGGCGAGGTAGTGCACTCCTGGAGTTCCAGCTACTAGGAGGGCTGAGGCAGAAGGATCGCTGAGCAGGCTGCGGTGGCCATGAGCGTGCCACTGCACTCCAGCCTGGGTGACAGAGTGAGACTCCAACTCAAAAACAAAACAAAATTTTAAAAAAACCAAGCCGGGCTCGGTGGCTCAGCCTGTAATCCCGCGCCTTTGGGTGGCTGAGGTGAGTTGATGGCCTGAGCCCGCGGGTTCGAGACCCGCCTGGGCAGTGAGACCTCATCTCTACAATAAATCAAAAAATCAGCCGGGCGTGGTAGCGTATGCCTGTGTTATCTGTGTTTGCTTTTGGCTACAGTGGCAGAGATGAGTCTTGAATAAGGACTGTGTGGTTCGCAAAGCTTCACATGCTTGCTGCCTGCCAACACGGGACACCCCTCTCCCCCAGCTTGGGCCACACTCTGGCTTGGAAGCCTGGCTTGGGAGGGGAGTGGCCGAGCACTGGGAGGTGACATCTTCCTAAGACGGGGCCTCAGGAGGATGGGGCAAGGGGACAGTGGCAGCCCCCAAATCAACACCACTCCATCAGGGATTATTCAAGCCCTTGAAAGCCCCACTGGGGTGGGTTCAATGACTGCAACAGTGCAAGGGGACGGGAACCCCAGTGGCCTTGCTGATTACAGGCCAGGGGGCTTAAGGAGGTGGTACCGCCACTGGTATCTGCCCAGGCATCCGGCGGGCCACAAGCATGGGTTCATAGTTCCCTGAAAGTGGTGGGTGACGGCCAGTGCAGGGCTGGGAACCCCATTTTGTGGGAGGAGTGCCGGTTCTCAGAGCAGGTGGACGGAAGTGGGTGAGAGTCCTTGGCCTCGGTTCCCTTCCTGGACTTGGTCCAGAGCTGCCTGCCAGCTTGCCATGTGCAGCCTGACTGAGGGCTCAGACTTGGACTAGGTCAGGACAGCACAGGCCAAGCCGGCCCTGACCGCCCAGGTCACCAGGGAATGGGGAGCAGACTCGGGCATTGGCCCAGCCCTTCCCCCAGAGGCTCCAGAGGGCAGGCGGGGCATGGAGGCTGCCTCTCCAGTGCTCCAAAGACCTTGCCCAGGTCATTTCTGGTGTCCCATCCCAACCTGACAACATGGGTGAGCTCATTTAGCTGTTTGGTGCTCAGAGTGACCCATCTTAAGCCTCCCAGAGTAACTGGGGGCCCCGAAGGCTTTCCTCCTCTGTCCTGGCTGGGGCAGGGCCAGTCGGGGGCTGAGAGCCTTTTCCAGGATATGTGTCCGCTTGGTACCAGGACACTGCTGTTGGCTCAGCTTTGGGAGGGTGGGGGCAGCCTCAGATACTACTGACACTCACATTCCTCCAGACTACGGCCAGAAGGAACTTTGTTGCCCAAAAAGACCAGACTTTTCCTCTGCACTGACTCTTCAGGGTCATGGCCAACACCCCGCTGGCCGTCCTGAGGGCCCGGAGAGACACATTTAGCTAAGAGCCCTTCAGGGAATCAGGCCAGATGAGAGACACTCACGTCCCCTGCCCTTGTGGTGCTTACATCTGTGGCATCAGGGGTGATATCTCTGTCTCCGGGCCAGGCGGCCTGCGATCAACTCTGGCTCCTGGCCAGGCGTGGTGGGCTCACATCTGTAATCCCAGCATGTTGGGAGGCTGAGGTGAACGGACTGCCTGAGTCCATGGGTTCGAGGCCAGCCCAGGCAACTTGGCGAGACCTCATCTCTACCATAAATCAAAAACTAAAGCCGGGCTTGGTGGCTCAGCCTGTAATCCCGCACCTTTGGGAGGCTGAGGTGAGTGGATTGCCTGAGCCCACGGGTTCAAGACCCATCTGGGCAACTTGGCGAGACCTCATCTCTACAATAAATCAAAAAATCAGCCGGGTGTGGTAGCGCGCGCCTGTAGTTCCGGCTACTTGGAAGGCTGAGGCGGAAGGATCGCCGGGGCCCAGCAGGTCGAGGCTGCAGTGGCCGGGAGCGGCCACTGCACTCTAGTCTTGGGCGACAGAGTGAGACTCCAACTCAAAAAATAAAATAAAATAAAAAATAAAAAAATAATAAATCAAAAACTAGCTGGGCTCGGTGGTTCCGCCTATAATCCCAGCACTTTGGGAGGCCGAAGTGAGTAGATTGCCTGAGACTGTGGGTTTGAGATCAGTCCAGGCAACTTGGTGAGAACTCATCTCTACAATAAATCAAAAAATTAGCCAGGCATGGTGGCACGCATCTGTAGTTTCAACTACTCGGAAGGCTGAGGCGGAAGGATCGCCGGAGCCCAGCAGGTCGAGGCTGCGGTGGCCGTGAGCGTGCCACTGCCCTCCAGCCTGGATGACAGAGTGACACCCCGACTCAAAAAATAAAAATTCCGTCTCCTCCCTCACTCGGTCCCTCAGCAACCTTGGCCTTGCAACTTAGAACCTTCATATGCCTCAGTTGTAACGTGAGGACGAGGTGTGAGGGTTCAGTGAGATGATACTTAGCACACAGCAAGTGTCAGCAGTCATTCATACTAAACGTCAGCAGTCGTTCATACTCTGCCTGGTTGGGGATGGGGGCGTCGCGTGGCCAGTCCCACCAAGTCCTCCCCCAGGACAAGCCACCCCTCCCCGCACCCCACATGACCAGACTCCACAGAGGGAAGCCCCTCAAAGTCCACACAGCCACAGTTCTCGTCCTCCCGAGGGCCCTCCCAGATGCCAGTTCTGCTCCCAGACTCCGGGCCGCCAGGGCTGGCTCCCTTCCGGGTGGTGGGGGGGCTCAAGAATTTCACTCCAGAGTGGAAGAAGAAGCTGGTCAGGGCTCAGGCCTCAGGGAGGCTTCTTCCTGCCCCCTGCAGACACAGGCACCCTCAGACACCCAGTCAGGGTCTGTCGGGGGTGGTCCTGGGGACGCCATCCCACCTACCTCATCCCTGCTCTCCAGCGTGAGCCTCAGGCATCATGCTGCTCACAGCTGGCCTCTGGACGTGGTTCTGGCACCTTCCTGAGGCCAAACCAAACAGTACAGGAGGACGGCTGTGTCCCAGGAAGAGACACGGCCAGGCTGCAGCTCTGAGAGCCAGTCCGAGAAGGAGGATGCGGCAGCCCCTCACCCCCTTCCCCTGCTTCCTCCTTCCACACGTTTCCTGGGCATCTACTAAGTGCCGGGTGTTGCTCGAGTCCCTCCGGACCCAACAGGAAAGGAGACGAAGACCCAGGCTCCTGGAGCTCGCTTTATATCCACCTCTCTGCACATAGGAAGACTCAATAAATGTGTACAGGGTGCTGAGTGTGGTGGCTCACACCTCAAATCTCAGCACTTTGGGAGGCAGAGGCGAGAGGATTGCCTGATCCCAGGGGTTCGAGACCAGCCTGGGCAACTTGGCGAGACCTCATCTCTCCAATAAATCCCAAACCTAGCTGGGTGTGGTGGTGCGTGCGTGTAGTAGCAACTACTTGAAGGCTGAGGTGGAAGGGCCGCCTGAGCCCAGCAGGTCGAAGCTGCGGTGGTCGTGAGCGTGCCACTGCACTCCAGCCTGGGCAACAGAGTGAGAATCTGACTCAAAAAATAAAAATAAAAATAAATATAAAATGTTCACAAGAATAAGGGTATCAGACACTTTCTCGATGTTGAAAACTCTGTCCAGGCCAGGCTTGGCGGCTCAGTCTGTCATCCCAGCATTTTGAGAGGCTGAGGTGAGTGGATTGCCTGAGCCCACGGGTTCGAGACCAGCTCACGCAACTTGGCGAGACCTTGTCTCTACAATAAATCAAAAATTAGCAGGGCGTGGTAGTGCATGATTGTCGTTCTGGCTACTTGGAAGGCTGAGACGGCAGGGTCACCGGAGCCCAGCAGGTCGAGGCTGGGTTGGCAGTTAGTGTGCCACTGCCCTCCAGCCTGGGCGATGGAGTGAGAGTCCGACTCAAAAAATAAAATAATAATTAAAAAATATTCACAAGAATAAGTGTGTCGGGCACTTTCTCCATGTTGAAAACACTGTCCAAAAGCATTACTAGAGTAATCCCCTGTGGTTTCGTTTAACTAAACCTTTTATTTTGAGATAAGAAAACAACAATGATACAAAATCAAAGCCAAGATATTAACACAGATACAATGTATACATTGTGTTTCCATGTCTCAGTTTTAACCAGTCTGGTGTTTGAGAGAGGGTCTCTGTGTGTGTTTAACTCTGTCCCTGCAATTTGATCACTCGTGTAGGTTCGTGAATCCACCACCACGATCAAGATATGAAGCAGTTTGATCGCCACAAATATCCCTGGTGTTCCCTTCTTTATAACCACACCCACATTCCCCCTCCTACCCCCTCTCCCGTCCTTAATCACTAGCAACCACTAATCTGTTCTCCATTTCTATAATTTTGTCATTTCAAGAATGTTATGTAAATGGAATCAAACAATATGTATCCTTTTGGGATTCACTTTTTTTTTTCCTCACCACGAATAAGTCTCCAGAAATTCATCCCGGTGTTCCCGTATCAATAGTTTGTTCTTTTTTACTACTGAGTAGTATTCCATGGTGTAGACTGCTTAACCACTCACCAACTGAAGGACAACTGAGTGATTTCTACTTTGGGGTTATTATTTTGTTTGTTTAGAGTCAGAGTCTCACTCTGTCTCCCAGACTGGAGTGCAGTGGCACGCTCCCGGCCACCGCAGCCTCAACCTGCTGGG
>NW_006998162.1:102506-102995 GCF_000164805.1 Carlito syrichta | reverse complement strand
CTGCACTCCAGTCTGGGCATCAGAGTGAGACTCCAACTCAAAAAAAAAAAAGAGTAGCCATCATCAAGGCAGAAGGTAGAATGGTGATTGTCAGGGAATGGGGGAGGAGGAATGGGGAGTGAGTGTTCAATGGGGATACAGATTCTTTCTTCCTTCCTTCCTTCCTCCCTTCCTTTCTTTCTTTTTTTGAGTCAAGGTCTCCCAGGCTGGCATGCAGTGGCACAATCACCACTCACCACAGCCTCGACCTCCTGGGCTCGGGTGATTCTTCTGCCTCAGCCTCCCAAGTAGCTGGGACTACAGGTGCACGCCACCACATCTGGTTAATTTTTAACATTTTTTTGTCGAGATGAGATCTTGCCATATTTCCCATGCTGGTCTTGAACTCCTGGGTTCCAGCGATCCTCCTGCCTTGGCCTCCCAAAGTGCTGGGATTCCAGGCATGAGCCACCACACCTGGCCAGGATTTCAATTTTTTTTTTTTTTTTT
>NW_006998162.1:88423-102265 GCF_000164805.1 Carlito syrichta | reverse complement strand
CCACTCACCTCAGCCTCCCAAAGGCGTGGGATTACAGACTGAGCCACCGAGCCCGGCAGGATTTCAATTTTTATAAGATAAGCAGGGTTCTGGAGATGGGTGGTGATGTTGGTTACACAACATTATAAGTGTATGTAATATCACTGAAATGTATATCTGAAAATGGCTAAGATGGTAAATTTTATGTGATGTGTGTTTTACTACAGTTGTTTAAAGCTGCAAAAATCAGCTGGGCATATTTGTGTGGGTAGTCTAGTTACACAATTTAATTGTTAGTATACTTATATATTAACTTGTCTTTTTTTTTTTTTTTTTTTTTTGAGAAACAAGATCTTGCTATATTGCCCAGGCCAGTCTTAACACTTGGCTCAGGCAATCCTCCCAGCTCAGCTTCCCAAAGTGCTGGATTACAGGCATGAGCCACTGAGCCCAGCCTCAATCTTATGTTACACCATTTGTCCTCCCTGTTCTGTTCGTCTCTTCTTTCTTGCTTCTTTGGCATTGGCTGCACACATCATTTCGTTTTCCCATCTGCTAGTTTATTGGACACTCTGTTTCTTTTCTTTTCTTTTCTTTCTTAATAGTCTCACTCTGTCGCCCAGACTGGAGTGCAGTGGCCGCTCCCGGCCACCGCAGCCTCGACCTGCCGGGCTCCAGCGATCCTTCGGCCTCAGCCTTCTGAGTAGCTGGAACTACAGGCGCGCGCTACCACGCCTGGCGAATTTTTGATTTATTGTAGAAATGAGGTCTCGCCAAGTTGCCCGGGTGGGTCTTGAACCTGCAGGCTCGGGCAATCCCCTCACCTTGGCCTCCCCAAAGTACTGGGATGACAGGCTTGAACCACTGGGCCCAGTCTATTCACCCAATTTTGCCACAAGTGACTTTTTTGTGTGTTTCCCTGGTTGAAAAAAGTCCTCAAAGGGAAACATTTTGCCTGTGTGGAAGAGGTGAGACAAAAAATGTTACAAGAACTAAAAGGCATCAAATTGATTAGGTCAAAAGCTGGTTTTTTTAGGTTTGTTTTTTTTTTTTTGAGTTGGAGTCTTACTCTGTCACCCTGGCTAGAGTGGAGTGGCATGCTCACGGCCACCGCAGCCTCAAACTGCTGGGCTCCGGCGATCCTTCCACCTCAGCCTTCCAAGGAGCCAGAACTGCAGGCTTGCTACCATGCCCGGCTAGTTTGTTGATTTATTGTAGAGATGAGGTCTCGCCAAGTTGCCCGGGCGTATCTGGATCCCGCAGGCTCAGGCAATCCACTCACCTCGGCCTCCCAAAGTGCGGGATTACAGGCTGAGCCACCGAGTCCAGCCCAAAAGCTGTTTTGAGCAGAGGAAAAAGCGCCTTGATAGCTGCAATGCATCCAATGGAGAGGACTTTGAAAGTGACTGAAATTTTTGTTTGTTTTTTGAGTCAGAGTCTCACTCTGCCTCACAGACTGGAGTGCATGGCATGCTCACGGCCACCGCAGCCTCGATCTGCTGGGCTCAGGCCATTCTTCCACCTCAGCCTTCCACGTAGCTGGAACTACAGACGTCCACCACCACGTCTAGCTCGTTTTTGTGATTTATTGTAGAGTCACGTTCTCATCAAGTTGCCCAGGCTGACCTTGAACCCCTGGGCTCAGGCAATCCTCTCCCCCACACCTCCCAAAGTGCTGGAATTACAGGTGTGAGCCACCATGCCCGGAAATGACTGTAGTTTCAACATGAAAGGTAAATACACTATTTTTTATAAATAAATTCTGTTTTTCAGGGGTCCCCTCATAATTCACCTCTTTGTTTTCTTTTTTTCCTTTTCTTTTCTTTTTTCTTATTTGAGTTGGAGTCTCACTCTGTCGCCCAGACTGGAGTGCAGTGGCCGCTCCCGGCCACCGCAGCCTCGACCTGCTGGCCTCCGGCGATCCTTCCGCCTCAGCCTTCCGAGTACCAGAATTACAGGCGCGAGCTACCACGCCCGCCTGATTTTTTGATTCACTGTAGAGATGAGGTCTTGCTGCCCAGGCGGGTCTCGATCCCGCGGGCTCAGGCAATCCACTCACCTCAGCCTCCCAAAGGTGCAGGATTACAGGCTGAGCCACCGAACCCGGCTTGTCGATTTTCAATATTGGCTAACATGGCTTTGCATCCTTGCTGTACCATAAGGGTGAGATCTGCTATGAATTTTTCTAACATGAGTACCCTGGCAAACCAAAATAAAGTTCTGGCAATGAAGTGTCCTAGTCCAGGTCTTTGAAAGACTGACTGGTACAGGGCACATTCCCCTATATTAGGTATATTATAGTTAGACATGTTAGTGTTAACGGAGGCTCAAAATCTCTTTGACTATGTTGTTGTTGTAGAGATTTCTCCAGGAAAGATTCTAAATTTAGAATATGCCCAGAGGAAGCCATTTGATCCTGATTGAAGATTATTTCCTTAGAAACAGCAATCATATTGTTCAAGCACCTTTCTAATAATAGGGTAAAACTAAGTATAATCCATTACCACACAAAAAGTAATACCCAATTCCAATTAAGGAAGGTTCCCTGATAGTTCCAAATGGGACGAATTTCCCAGTGACTGTAGTTTCCCTCGATTCATTAAGGTTATGGCACCAGTAAGGAGGAAAATCCTCTTTGGATAAAACTAGCTGTTTCCACTTGGCATTCTCCCAAGGGACTGTTCCATTACATGTTTGGGTTCTGCAGGCTTGATGATTAGATTTATATGAACAAATTGTGTAGCCAAAGGGGCTGGTGATATGAAGACAGGTGACAGTGCAGTTACCAGATCCTGACAATTTTATGGTTGAATACTCTGGCCAGTGTATTTGATTTTTTTTTATTATGACTTTATATTGTCCAGTTTTGTTAGGGACTCTATTAGAGACTAGAGTCTTATTTTGTTGCAACACAGTTATGTTACAATACTTTGAGGCAAGTCATCCCACCAAGGATGGCTCTAGGTGTGATTCAAAGTAGAGAGATGCATTTCCCCACATCTTCACCACCTCTTTGACTTTAATTGAAACATTTTTGCCCTGGGAGGCTTTCTGGTTGGGTTTCACTGCTCCTTTTAGCACAGTGAATTCAAACCAGAAACCATGAGAGATTTCCAATTTGCTCAAGAGACAATGGTAGATTATTAGGTGAGAGTGAGAGAAGGTCCCACCTGTGAACATATCCAGCAATTTAAATAATTACCCAGTTGAGACATGTGTGTGATGGAGGGAGAGAGGGGTTGCTTATAAGAAGCTAAAGCTAGTGATGATAAAAATAGGAAGTCAAATAGACTAAATATTTTTGCCCATTCTATTTATAAAAACAGTGATAAAAAAGTAATTCATAATGTACAAAGAAAAGCAGCACATATTGGCTTCAATGAATATTGTTGTTCTAACTACTAAATCTTATAAGAAAGATAAATGTTTAAGGAAAAAGATAACCAATGGATGTTCAAAATTAAAGGGTTCTTGACAACAAGTCTCAGCAATACCGATTAAGGAAATACCCCAACTGCAAGCATAGGTAAGAGTATTAAAAAAATTCCAGACTGTAAGGATGTCAGAATTAAAGAGTGATAACTTTGACTTTGTCAGGTGAATCTGAGAGTGGGAGTTCTAATTTTGAATCAGATGACAGGAGGTCTGATATTAAGTAACATTTGTCCTCTTCAAGAAGGTCTGTTAAATTAGAAGTTGAACTCCATGGGTAGTCAAAGTCTCCTGCAGGTAAGTGTCAAAAATAAGTTGCAATATTTTTTGCCAATTGGTGAAGGAAAAGGTAGAAATGATTGGAATTATTTGGAGGGGAAAGGATCTGGATGGACTGGAAAATAGGGAGAAGTCATGAAAGATTAATTATGGATACATCTTTTGTGATCTGTACTTTGAGATCTCCAACTTTCTCACATCAGTAGTTGAGAGGTCCCTCTGGGATGCTGGAGGAGATCTCTTCAGGACTCCAGGTTTCACCCTTGTGTAATGAATCTAAGAGTCTATTCTAGCAAACTTCACTGCTGAAGGATGGAGAGAAGGACAGGGTAGGGTCCCTCCCAATCCAAGTCGAGAGAGAGAGAGAGAGAGAGAAGAAACTGTCTTCACCAATACCAACACCCCTGTGTTGAACAGGGCTGGCCCTTGTTCTCAGGGTTGTATTTATGATAGGTGTCTTAAATCTTTTTGCACACAGGCTAAGGTAGTAATATGTTTAGTTAAGTCAGTGTTTCTTGGTCTAGCAAGAGATAATTGTTTAAGAAAGGTCATCATATACCAGTTCAAAAGAGCTTAGCCCTAGTTTTGATGTAATATTTCTGCTATTGAGTAGGGCAAGGGTAAAAGAGTGGTCCAGGGGAGATGGGTTTCCTGTGACAGTTTTTAAAGTTGTCTTTTGATTATATTGTTCATCTTTTCTACCCTTGCTGAGAACTATGGTCTCCAGGTGCAATGAAGATTATACAGGAGGCCTTTGAGACTTCCTGAGTGATGGCTGCTTTGAATGATTGACCATTTTCACTTTGGATATATTTAGGAAGTACAAAGTAAGAAATTATTTAATTAAGCAATGCTTTTAGTATTTCAGAGGCTTTCTCTGGCATGGAAATGCTTCTACCTGATAAGTCGAGGTATCTACATATACCAAAAGATATTGGATAACTTTTGTTGTGGAAATATGTGTAAAGTCTATCTTCCAGTCCTCCCTGGGTATATTCCAATTCTTTGCATCTTAAGGAGGAGAATTTGTCTATTGAGGGGTTTGTTCTTATGACAAATTTTACAAATATTAACAACTTGCTTCACTATCTCTTGTAGGTTTTTCCTGAAGACATCCTTCAGGTTATTTGGAAAGTTTTGTCCCTTCCAAGGTGAAAACCTTGATGGAGGAGTTTAAGAATCTTCCATTAACAGGAGGTCAACAAATGAAATTTGCCATTGCCTGATTGCAGCCAGTCTGAAGGCTAAAATGCATGACCATGTGAAGTACTCCATTCTGTTTTTGCAGGGGAATAATGGGGTTTTATTTCTTTATAGGGTACTACCAAACTAGAAGAGCCTCAAGCATATCAAAAATCTGGGATTTTCTTGCTGTTGATTTGAGTACTTGAGCTGCTAGACTATATCCTTCAGCTATTTCATAAGTTCCTTTCTGATGGCCCTTACAATGTATTACTGCCACTTCCCAAGGGAGGAATACCAAGGACAATAGTCCGTCAATCTCTTTATGATATTCTTCATTTGCTGTGAGGAAACATCTCTCCTTCCAAATAGTGGCATGGACATGTAGAGCTAATAAAACATACTTAGAATTAGCATAAATGTTAACCGTTTTGCCTTTACTTAATTCAAATGTTCTTGTAAGGGCACTTAGTTCAGCTAGTTGAGCCCTTATGTTTGAGAAAAGATGTGCACTCTCAACCATGCCATTGAGCATGACAACTTATATTCTGCTCTGTGCATCCCCTGCTATACAAGAGAACTTCCATTGGTAAAGAGAATTCAGTCTGAGTTTTCTAAGGGGGTTTCCTTTAAATTATCTCTGGCTGTATGAGTTTGTATTACTACCTGCTCGCAATCATGTTCAGGTTCCCCAACTTCTTTGGGGAGAAAGGTGCTGCATTCAGAGAGAAATATGTTTTTAACTGGACTGCAGATCCTTCTGATAATAAGACTTGGTATTTGAGAAGACAGCTATCAGTTAACCACAGGCTCCCTTTGGTGCATAGAAGTCCTGCCACATTATGTTGTGTATAAACGTTTGATCCTTGCCCATTGTTAATTAGTAGCTTCTGGTAGCAGCAACACTATTTTTGCAACTGCCGGAAGGCAGGCCAGTCATCCGTTGGCTACCAAATCAAGTTTCTTGCTTAAGTACCCTAGAAGTTGTTGGACTGAGCCCTGGGTCTGGGTTAGAACTCCCAGGACATTCCCTTTCTTTCTGATACATAAAGATTAAATGTTTTTCTTATGGGAAGACTGAGGACTGGTGCCTTAAGTAAGGTTTGTTTCAATTGGTTAAAGCCCTTCGTAGTTGTCTAAGTTGTTCCCAGATGGGGGAGTGAGTTACAGCTGCTTGGGTTTCCTTCACTAATTGTTATAACTGGTGGGTTATTTCTCCATACCCAAGTATCCATTATCTGCAGAATCTTGTAATACCTAGGGTTCTCCTTAATTGTTTAAGAGACTTTGCAAGGGGAAAGGAGGCAATAGACTTGATTTTTTCCTTGCCTAGTGTCCTGGTTACTTTTGATAAGATTAGGCCTAGGTATTTCACTGAGGTATGACAGAGTTGAGCCTTGGATTTGGAAACCTTGTATCCTTTGTCAGCTAGAAAATTAAGAGCCTTAATACCTTCTTGGGAGATTTCCTCAGTTGGAGCACATAGAATGATAGTATCTACATATTGCAGAACTTTAACTTGGGAGAACTCACAGAGGTGTCTGTGACAATGCCTGCCTGAATACGGGGAGGCTGTCCCAGAATCCTTGGGTCAGTACTGTCCAGGTTATTTGGGTGGCTTGACTGGAAGAATCTTCAAGTGCAAACAGATCTTCAAGTGCGAACAGGTAATGAGAGTCAGGATGAAATGGAATACACAAGAAAGCATCCTTTAGGTCCAGGACTGTGAACCACATGGTTTTTTCAGGCATTTGGGTTAATAGAGTATAGTAATTGGGAACTACCAGATGAATTGGAACCACAGCCTCATTAATGAGGTAGAAGTCCTTGATCAGTCTCCATTCTTCGTTGGGTTTCTGTATTCCCAATATGGGGTATTACAAGGACTATTGCAGAGTTTAAGCAGGTTCTGTTTCATCAGATTCTTAATGATGGCTTCTAATCCTTTGTTAGTGTGATTTTAGGCTATATTGTTTTTGGCTGGGGAGGGAAGTGGGGTCTCTAAAATAGATGTAGATAGGTGTGGTTATTGTAGCCAAAACAATTTCTCCCTGAATTGCTAAAATTCTGGATTTATATCTGCTTCTGCTAGTGGAAGGTAGAGATGGTGTGCAGGTACCATAAGGATGATGACTCCAATATGGGCTAAAATATCCCTACCTTATAGAGGGTTTGGGCTTTCAGGCACAATTAGAAAGGCATGAGTAAATAAGAGGTGTCCCTAACTACAACTAAAGGGTTGGGGAAAATATCAGGTTAAAGGCTGTCCTGAGAGGCCCCTTATGTTTGTGCTAAGGGAGAAGAGGAGACCTGGATTAGAAAGAAGAACAGAGAGGGCTGCACCAGAAGGAAATTTATTTTCCTCCTTTCAACCTCCAGAAAGACCCAGGGCTCCTGGATGTTAATGGCAGTCTGAGCCATTGGAATCAGGGAGCAGATGCCTGAAACCCGTCAGTCCTGCTGGACCATTTGTAAGGTCAGCTCAGAACCCAGTGGTTTGTGCTTCCAGGGAGAGTTGACCTTGTCCTCGACCATGTCCAATCTGCATTGGACATGGTCGAGGTGGCTTTGACATTCTACTGCTGATAGGGCAGATTCTCATAAAATGCCTTGGCTTGCTGCATTCATGGCAATGGGCAGGTGAACCTTGGGGATCCTAGAGTTTACAAGTTTGTAAATTGGCCACCAGAGTCTCTTCTTCCTGTGTCTCCTCACTTTTTCCTGAGTCTTCTTCTATCTCTATTGTAAAAGCCCAAGGTGGCCACCTTCAGGAGATTTTCTAAGGTACTATATGGTCCTATAGCATGTTTCTGTAGCTTCCTTCTGCTATCAAGGGGATGACTGATTAATAATCTTATCTTTCAGGATTAGTTGTCCTTCAACTGATGAAGAAACAAGGGAGTTATGCTTGATTAAAGCCTTTCTTAGTCTTTCCATAAACACAGAGGGATTCTCATCTGTCCTCTGATCTATCATGGATAGCTTGAAATAATTGAGAGGATTAGTTCTGATCCTTCTCAGGTCTTCCAATATGTACATCTGAAAGTGTTTTCTCCTCTGTTCTCCTAGAATATCATCGGGATTCCATCTAGGGTCCTCTAATGGTACTGCCAATTTTCCAGTAGAATAAGTTTCCTCCACTTCCCTGCCATCCTAGGAGATGCAAAGTTTGTCTCCAAATTTTTCTGCTGCTTGCAGAGCAGCTTGTTTTTTAGTAACTGTCAAAGTCTGACCCAAGAGAAACATAATGTCTTTCCAGGAAGGTTAAAAAACCTGGGTCAAGTTTTGGAAAGCATTTATAAAACTGAATTATCTGAGAATTTACCAAGCTCTCCTTAAATTTGTCTCAAGTTCTATAGGGAGAAGAGAACTTGTACCTTACCAGAGCCAAATTCACTAGGCAACTCTTGCAAGGGCATGCATGAATTGGGAACTTGTCCAGGATGATGATTTTTAGGAGGTGGTGGTCTCAAGGTATGGGAAAGACCTTGATAAGGGGGGCAAGAGGGGTCAATTGAAATGGGCTCAGGGGCTATTGCTTTCCCCAACAACACCTTTGGGATCAGAATTTCCTGTCCTTTTGGACCATCTTTGAATAAGACTGCCAGAAGGTCTGAGTCAATCTTAAAATGTTGGCAAAGGTCTGGATTTTCTCACAGAGAAAAAAAAGAAGGTCTGCACATAGGGGATCTCAGACTTTTTGTTTTCATGTTTACAAAAAAAGATCTAATTGCAGGATTGTTTTGTAATTGATACTTCCCACTGGAGGTCAGGTTTCCCTTTCCTGTAATTTTGTAATCCAGCCGTGCCTGAATGTAAAAAAGTTTAAAGTGTTCTTTCTTCAGGGTTTGAGGATCAAAGATGTCCCAGTGTTTCAGGATGCACTCAAGAGGAGTACATACCGCAGATGACTTGTTCCTCATGTGAATGGAGAGAGAGAGAGAAATAAAGGCATTTTTTAGCCTTTCCTCTCTCTGACTGACATGTATGAATGTAGATTGAAGGAAGGAGAGCATTCTCACACTTCTCTGTCCCCATTTGCTCATGATATATTCATGTATGCGAGCCTGATCTCTATCTATGCATGGCAGAAGGACACCAGTTTGTCAGGAGTAGTGGTGCTTACCTGCACAGTACTCCAACCCTTCACTCTCAACTACCTTTGGATTCCCTAGTTTCTGGTATAGTTGTCCTGTATGGCCTTTTTCAAGTTGCAACCGGGAAGATGCATCTGAGTACTTGAATTTGACCCAGGGTTTTCAGCGAAAGAATTGTGGGTGTGTGAAGCACACACACTCCTCCACACACACTTTTGGGTGTGCATGTATGGCCTTGTTGGAGACACATGCACACCTCTTCACATACACACCACTCTTCCCTTGCTTCCTCTTACTTCATCAAGAATCTTACATATATTGTCAGGCAATTACCAGCAGCCACAAAGATGAGTTGACTTGTCCTGCAAGCAAAGGCCTCTTTTTCTACATGACCACTCTAGTTGAGGGCATACAACTTTCCTGAGAAACGTGTATAGGTCCACTGAAACCCACTACAATGGTCTTTGACAAATCACTACTGCTAACTGACGGGACTTTCTTAGGGTAGCTTCCTTTTCATATGAACTGCTCTGTCATTGACACATGGGACAGAACAATTGGAATTTAGATCTTAGCAGAGTAAACCAATGAGCGACCTGATCTTTGGAGTATAAAACACCAGAAGGGATAAGTCCATATTGTCTTAGTAACCAACAATCTGATAGGTCTCTTAGACAGGTGAATAAGACCTGAAACATTAATGTGTTATTCTGAAGGCAAATCTGTCTCAGGCAAAGAAGTGAAAGGGAGTCCAGAAGTGGGGAAGTCTGGCCCCATAAAATTCCACCTAAAGGGAGAAAATTAAGAGCCCACATAGCTACACATCCACATTGGCAATGCTATGCTGATTCCTGATATGATTAGAAAATGCAACCCAGAGGTAACAGGGGAAAGATGCTAGGGGGAAAATTACCTTTCACTCTAGTCCTGAGGGCCTGGTGCATAATGAGATATGATTTTCGAATTATTTGTTTCCCTCGCTTTTCAGAAAAAGGCAAAAACAACATTGTACCTTGTTACATTACCCATGTCTGAAACTCATCGCATCAAATATAAACATTCCCTTATATTGCAAAAATGTTTTTAATATAGAGTTAATGAAAGGAATGGGAATCATGGCAACTTTGGAAGAAAGAAAATGTGATAGGAAAGAATGGAAGTCTTCTGCCAATACTCTTACAGGCTGCTAGGAATTGGAGTCGGTCTGGGAGCCTTTGGATAGCACAAAGCAGAAGCCTTGCCCAGAAATCTTCAATTACTCCCAAAATTTAGTCCAGTCGCATGCAATGGCTAGACATCTGTGAAGGGAAACTGCATAGGAATAGAGCTAACATTCCCAGCACTGAGGGCAATGAGGCATTGACCAGGTTTCCTTCAGCCTGTCCTCCATGTCTTGTAGACCGGTAGCCACACTGTAAATTCTTAACTGACTGACAGAGGCCCTATTTTGATTTTCAGAGAGCAAACTACAGTGAGGACGAGAAACCTTGGAAATGAAAGTAAAGAGAGGTCCACTTTCACTCACACTTATAAGAATCTAAATCATGGCACCAATAAATGTTGCAGGAATTTTCAACTGCATTGTCAGCTTAGATCCTCAAATTCTTGTCTCATGCTCAAGAAAATTAAGGAGCACAGACACCAAAGAATGAATGAAGAAGGAATTTATTAAACAACAGAAAACTCTCAAGAAAATAGAAGGGACCCAAAATGAGTTACCTGCATTGGGAGTTCTCTGTTTTTTTCTCTCTCCTTTCTATGGGCATTCTCATTTGTACCTCATCCATTGCTCTCCCTCCTAGTGGTTTCCTGGTCCCAGCCTTCACTGTGCATGTGTGACCCTGTCAAAAGTTACTCCATCTTGATTATTACCCATAAGTACCATAGAAAAACCCATGTGAAAGGGTAAAACTATACTGCAAATAACATGTTCAGAATATTATAATAAGCTTCAGTCAAGTTAGAGCATTTAGTTGAGCTATTGCACCTGCACCTGAATGTCAAAAAGTTCCTTTGAACAGAACACCCAGGCTTACGTGAATGTTATTAACCACATTTTCAATTGCTAGTTACACAACACGGGCAGTACAGGGGCGTTCCTGCATGTGTTTCTTCTCCTCCAGACCCTCCCTTTCTATCTGCCTAATCAGCCTCTGACTACCTCTTCTCTCAATTATAACTTGGATTCAATATGAACTTACTTGTGGAGAATTCAGAACATCAAATCAACATGAAATTTGAGATAATAAAGATTATTAAAAAATAAAAGCCTATGAAAGCAATTAATATGTTGAAAGTTTTTTTTTTCTAGCACTAGAATCTGTTAATAGCTAGCTAACCTACATAAAGTATCTAATGTAACAAAAGCCACATTAGACACAGATATGGTTTCATATCCCTGCTCTCCTTCTCCAACTTTTCTTCCTATTCCCTATATGCCTTCTAAAAATTTTTGTGAACTTGCCAACACACTGAATTTCATCAACAATGTTTCCCCAGGGCAATAATTCTAAAATCGCACTACAAATGCTACAAACATATACAAGTTATGGTATATGATTTTGTACGTTTAATTCTTTACTGTCAGCGCTATTCGAACCATTCATATTAAAAACATCTGAACACTTAAATCTACTTACCAGTTTGATTTATTCACTCACATTCTCATTTTGTAACTGAAATCCATCAGTAGTCTAGGACTACTTATTTTACTGGATAATGAAATCTTTAGCATGTGAAGACAAATATATAACACAGTATAAATTAATATTACATTATTTTAAATATACATAATGTATTTAAATATTTATTTTATATATTTTAGTTTCTATTTTACATATTATTTGATTTATCATTAATAGTGCTTTAAATATGTCTCTACTTAGTTTTAATTAGACTGCACACACAGAAACACAGACACACATCCACGTGGTTATGCTACTATTAAGTATATATATACACATAAGTTTCCTTTCTATTCATATATTAAAGAAATACAAATATTAGCATTCCGTTTTATGTATTTTTAATTAGTGTAAAGCAATAGATTGAAAAATACTCTGTGACCTTTGAGACAATGTATTCTGATTAACTGGTTTCTCCAAGTTTACACTAGCACTCAAGGAGTGAACTGGATGAGTACTCAATCAAGACAGAATATTGAAAAGGTCATACTGGTGTGATGGTGAAAATCACTTCATAAAGCTTTTGATCTTACAGATATTTCCTTTATAGAATAGGCTGAAAATTGGCATAACGAAAAATTCAAGTCAAACATTAAACAGTGAAAGAAGAAAGCAATATGGACATGACCTATAAGAAAACTTGAACATGCGTAATGTCCTTATTTTTTCTCACATTGTCTCAGACCTACTTTCTACCTGGAATATGTTATTAAATTTATAGATAAAATTATAATTATATCACTTAATCATGGGATCACTTCACATGTAGATAATGATAAGTCAACATAATGTAAAGTAAGATATCTTGTTATGTGCTTAAAAGACCAAGCTAAATGTGTCTTCTACTGATCTACAACATATTGTCCCAAAGGAAGAAATATGAAAAATTCCTGAAAATTAATATTTTTCATATTTCATTTTGTGATTAAATCTAATCTTACCTGAGATGAGATGTAGTCACATTATTCTCATTATTGTTTTAGGGTACACATTCAGATCTTTTGCTGCAGAAAAATTAATGTGTCTAATTATTGGGTGCTGTCCAAGATATTTGGGGGAGAGTTCCATATATATGATGTAAGCATATAGAATTTTTCTCAAATACAAAAGTATTTGAAATTCCAAAATATCTTTAGCCCAATGTTTTAGATTGAATTCTAACAGATATTGTGAGTTGTAAATAATGTTCGTAATTGAGGTCATAATAAAATTGGAAATCTTTATTGGAAAGTTTTTAACAGCTTCAAGATTCTATACTGAAGGCTTTTTTTTTTTTCTTTTTTTCTTTTCTTTTTTTTTTTCTACTTGGAGTTTAACTCTGTTGTCCAGGATGGAGTGCAATGGCACACTCACAGCCACCCCAGTGTTGACCTGCTGGGTTCACGCCTCCCCTTTCCAAGTAGCCAGAACTACAGGTGGGCACTACCACGCCTGGCTAATTTTGATTTATTGTAGAGATGAGGTCTCGCCAAATTGCCTGGGCTGGTCTCCAGCCCTCAGGTTCAGGCAATATTCGTCTCAGTCTACCAAAGTGCTGGGTTTACAGGCTGAGCCACCTAGCTTGTCCTATACTGAAGACTTTAAATGACATCATTTGAATTTTTACAGGTGACATGTGTGCATTCATTTGACAATGTAATCATAAAATGATAGATGTAATGTCCATTACAATTTTAAATATACACTTTAAAACTGACATTTGATTTAAAAAACATCAGAATACTCATTTTTATTGATTAATGTTTGACCTGAAAATATCAAATATCAATTACTTTTTTCTCTCTTCAATATATATGACAGACATATATACATATATATGCCAGTAACATTTACATGTGATAGTAACATAAACAGACACTTATCTTTAGAAAAAAATGACAGCAAAATTAAATACATATTAATAGAAATAAATCTGTCAAATCTATAAATTTTGTGGGAAATGGATTTTATTTTATTTTATTTATTTATTTTTTTGAGTTAGAGTCTCACTCTGTCGCCCAGACTGGAGTGCAGTGGCCGCTCCCTGCCACCACAACTTCGACCTGTTGGGCTATGGCGATCCTTCGGCCTCAGCCTTCCATGTAACTGGAACTACTGGCGTGCGTTACCACGCCCGGCTAATTTTTGTGATTTATTGTAGAGATGAGGTCTCACTGTCCAGGCGGGTCTCGAACCCGCGGGCTCAGCAA
>NW_006998162.1:76469-88403 GCF_000164805.1 Carlito syrichta | reverse complement strand
AAGCCACTCACCTCAGCCTCCCAAGGTGCGGGATTACAGGCTGAGCCACTGAGCCCGGCTAAATGGATATTTTTATAATCAGTTTAATTGTAAAATTGAAAAAATGTTCTTTATGATAGCAGTTATATAATATCAAACATTTCTTTTAAAAAAAACTTTTAATTTTTTTATTTTCAAGATGTGGGGTAAAATTCAGGGTTAGATATACAACCCTTGTTGTTGGGGTGTGCCCCTCCTTCCCCAGGCAGATTCCCACTACTGCCAATCCGGCTTCCCATCCTTCTTCCTAGCAGTTTCCTGCTACTGCCAATCCTTTTCTTATAGTATTTTAATTGTTCAAGGTCCGCTTATGAGTGAGAACGTGTGATACTCAGTTTCTTGTTTCTCTGAAAGATCACTCAGTATTATAGACTCTAAGTCTATTCAGGTTGCTGTGAAGTTCATGATTTTGTTCTTCTTTATAACTGCATAATATTTCATCATGTACATGTACCACTTTTTAAAATTCAGTTCTCTTTTGTTGGGCATCCCGATTGGTTCCATGTCCTTGCTATCATGAACAATGCTGCAACAAGCATATGTGTGCAGGTATCTTTTTTATAGAGTGATTTGAGTTCTTCTGGGTACATTCCCAGTAGGGGGATTGTGGGGTCATATGGGAGGTCGATACTTAGATCTTTTATGAGTTATCACACTGTCTTCCACAGAGGCTGCATTAGTTTACACTCCCACCAGCAGTGTAGAATTGTTCTCATTTAACTGCATCCTCTCCAGCATCTGTTGTTTTTGAGTTATTTACGATGGCTGTCCTGACTAAAGTGAGGTGGTATCTCAGTGTAGTTTTAATTTGCATTTCTTCGATGACCAGTGAGGCCATATCAAACATTTCAAAACTATCCTTTTAGACTTTGTTACTCTTTGAAAGTTCATGCAATAATGTGCCTATGAACTAATCAGATAATACATTCTATTGTGTTGTTTATCATCATTTTGCTGTCTTAAAACATTAATGCCTTGCATTTTGTTACATTGCTTTTCGTCAGAATATTTTTAGTAACACACGTGTCAATAGATACTATATTTTGATATGTTGATACTACAGATTTTCCAGTGTATTTTCCCATTGATTCCCTCACATTTTAATACTTTAAAAATATGTTTTGCTTTGTCAACATTATATGAATAATGTGATGAGTTGTGGCAAAATTATTGACATAGAACACCACATAATTATCATGTAGCTCATTTTAATTGAGCTACTAAATTTCCTTCTTCCTTTTTGCAATCAGTTTCTTCTCCCTGTTTCATACTTAAGGGTAGAAATGCTGGTTAAGTGTTTAACTCTATAAGAAGATGCAAAATTTTATTGCAAACTGATTATAATACTTTGCATCTACAAAAAAAATTCAATTATTTCTCACTAATGCTTTATAAATGTTAGCTATTTATTTATTTATTTATTTAGAGTTGGAGTCTCACTCTGTCGCCCAGACTGGAGTGCAGTGGCTGCTCCCGGCCACTGCAGCCTCGACTTGCTGGGCTCCGGCGATCCTTCCACCTCAGCCTTCCGAGTAGCTGGAACTACAGGCTAATTTTTTGATTTGTTGTAGAGATGAGGTCTCACCAAGTTGCCAAGGTGGGTCTCGAACCCACCGGCTCAGGCAATTCACCTACCTCAACCTCCCAAGACACGGGATTACAGGCTAAGCCACTGAGCCTGGCTAATGTTGACCATTTAGTGACTATACAATGATAATTTATTGTAATTTTATTTTTATTGTAGTCTCAGTACTCTAATGAATTTTTTTTTTTTTTTTTAATTTGGAGTCTCACTGTGTCGCTCAGGCTGGAGGGCAGTGGCACGCTCCTGGCCACCGCAGCCTCCACCTGCTGAGCTCCGGCAATCCTTCCACCTCAGCCTTCCAAGTAGCTGGAACTACAGGCATGCGCTACCATGCCCGGCTAATTTTTGCTTTATTGTAGAGATGAGGTCTCGCCAAGTTGCCCAGGCGGGTCTCGAACCCATCCACTCACCTCAGCCTCCCAAGGCGTGGGATTACAGGCTGAGCCACCGAGCCCGGCTGTACTCTGATGATTAACAAGACTTTTGATATTTTCATGTGTTTATTTTTCTTTTCGTTTTCTTTCTTTCTTTTTTCTTTTTCTTTTTCTTTTTTTTTTTTTGAGTCAGAGTCTCACTCTTTCGCGCAGACTGGAGTGCATTGGCGGCTCACGGCCACTGCAGCCTCCACCTGCTGGGCTCCAGCGATCCTTCCGCCTCAGCCTTCCAAGTAGCTGGAACTACAGGCATGCGCTATCACGCCCGGCTATTTTTTGATTTTTTATTGTAGAGATCAGGTCTCGCCAAGTTGCCCAGGGGGTTCTCGAACCCACTGGCTCAGGCAATCCACTCACCTCAGCCTCCCAAGGCACGGGATTACAGGCTGAGCCACCGAGCCTGGCTTGTTTATTTTTCAATTATACATCTTCTTTGGTGAGATGTCTAATTAATAACTTTGGCCCGTTTTCAACTGTTGTTTGCCTTATTATATAGTAATTTAAATTGCATTTTGGATAAAATTATGAATCGGATATCTATTAGAAAATATTTTCTACTTGCATTTTACTTTCTAATGAGTTGAGTAACTTTTAAGGAATCAGTTTTAATAAAGTCATATAATTTATGTGATATAATTAATGTATACTGTTTAAATAATCTTTGTTAAACCTAAGATAATTATTTCTTACATTATTTTTCTAAAGTATTGTAATTTTACTGATCATAATTAAGTCTATGATTTAATTTGTTTTGTATGTAGTGTCAAACAAGGGTAAAATTTTATTTTTCTTACAGACACATATTTACTTATTCCAGCACCATAAGGTTGACAATATTTTCTGTTTCTCCTTAAATTGTTTTTATAACTTTCTATAAAACCAATTGCCTATATGTTGGAATGTCTATTTCTTGACTCTGTCTCTCTCTCTCTGTTTCTCATCTCTCTCTTTTTCTTATTTATTTGTATGCCCGTTTTTACACCAATATCTCATTCTCTTACTTACTGGTTGCTTTATAATGAGTCTTGAAATCATGCAGCATGAGTCATCTAACTTTGTTGTTTATTTTTATATGTGGTGTTATTATTAGTCTCCTGCATTTTCAGATATATTCTGGAATCAGTTGTTAATTTTCAACACACAAAGATATATATTTTTGTATTGGTTTTCATAATATTATAATATTCATTTTTTCCATTATAACTGAAGTTACTTAGAGCATATATTGGGTCAATATACATTCCCTCACTGCCCTCACCAAATCTCTGGATCCTCTCTCTCAATGATATCTTATGCTACAAAGACATTACTTGTATATGTAAATTTTATTTATTTTACTTATATTTTTTCTGAAAACTAGATTTATATGTACAGTTGTCTCCATCATATCTATATATTATGTCAAAATTTTAACTTTGTTGTTTGATAGAAGACCTTCTTGTTAATACATCCTATATAAATCTTATTTCTTTGTGCATTAATCTGTTCCTTTTTTGTCTTTATCAGAATTAATGACGTTTCTATCTATTGATGCCAATGCTCCTGCGACATAATCATTACATGTCTTCCTTTTTAATTTTCTTTTCTGGCTAATACTGCTAATAGTCTTATTTAACACTTATTCTAAAACAATTTCTGGTCAGTACAGGCTTAAAAGCGATTACTGTCAAGTATCTAGATGTGATTTGGTAGGCTTAGAAGCAAAGGAAGGAATTATTATATATTCATTCAACCCAATTATTTCACATCTAGCAGAATGCTTTCCAATTCTGTGAAGAAAAACAGCAAGATAAGAACTTGAGTTTTTAGAAGATTTTGTTCATTATTTACCTGAGTAACTTTTCAGAAAATAATAAAATCAATGCATATATTACAGTAGATTGAGAATTAGATACAACACATCACAAAATGTAGGAACTTTTTTTGTTTTTTTTTTTTTACTGTGAACTTAATGTAAAGAGAGAATTCAAACTACACAGAGAACTGGGCAAAAATAAGATTTTTAAGAGGCTTATGTAACTAGCTCTAAGTAACATGTTAATATAATTGATCGTATTTAAGTATAAATGAAATGGTGTTACAAGACAAAGAGAAATATAAAAGGGAAGCTTGCCAATTTCTAGAGAACAAACCAAATTTTTGTGCCTATTTCAGGTTTATAATTTTGTAAGAATCTTTAGTTGTGAAATATAATTAACCTTGACATAACAGATATTTTACAAAAGCAATCAAGTCATGAAAAAAGATTGTAAATACTCAGATAAGTCTTTCAAAATAAAAAATACATATGCAAAAATATCTTGTATCTATAATCCCAACTTTTGCTTTGAGAGACTACAGAATTTAGAAGAGTCCCATGTTCATCTACTAAATAATTTCTAGTTTTTACCTTCCACTATTCAGCCATTTATGTGTCATCTCCCCAGCAAGATCTTCTCTGTACATTAATAATGCTTGTGTTTAATTAGGGCAAATGTGTGTCATTAAGAACTTAAACTTGAAATTCTTTCTCTATCATGTATTGACTAAGATGTCTTGACCATATTCTTAGTTTCCTCATTCATAAAATAGCAATACAATTATCTCCCTCATAAGTTTGGTTTAAGACTAAATGAGTCCTTACAATGGTTCTTGTTACATAGCCTTTACTGAAGAAGTACAAATTAATGACATTATTTATTTTTTACCCTTCTGTCTACTAAAAAGACTATAGGATAAATGTTCTTGTTTGTATCTTACAAAGGAAGTATCTGAAAGTAAACATTATCAAGTTGATAGAGTTAGAATTTTAGAATGATATATGTTTAATTTTAGAGACTCCATTTTTTCACACAATACTTGCAATTTGGCATGTCTGATTAAGGCTACTATTATCAAGCTAAAGTAACACAAATTAAAAAAAATTAGGTGAATTAAGGTTTTGTAGTGCCTATGTGTAATTCGAATGTGTACATGTAAGTGTGTTTCAAACCTGAAGCAAATGATTCTACTAATCATTGAATACATGGTAAAACTAAACACTAATGCTTTATAGTTAAAAACAGGTTCAGTTTGAGATATTATTTTCCTCATTTTTAAAGTTTTGTATCATTAGTTTCCTTGTTTTTATTTCTTGCCTGATAATCATTATACTAGACAAAGAAAAATAAAAGAAAGTTTTAAAATATTTATTTCGTAAAATTTTATATTGGAGCCGGGCTCGGTGGCTCAGCCTGTAATCCTGCGCCTTGGGAGGCTGAGGTGAGTGGATTGCCTGAGCCTGTGGGTTCGAGACCCGTCTGGGCAACTTGGTGAGACCTCATCTCTATAATAAATCAGAAAACTAGCCGAGCATGGTAGCGTGTGCTTGTAGTTCCAGCTACTTGGAAGGTTGAGGTGGAAGGATCACCGGAGCCCAGCAGGTGGAGGCTGCGGTGGCCGGGAGCGGCCACTGCACTCCAGTCTGGGCGACAGAGTAAGACTCCAACTCAAAAAAAAAAAAAAAAATTTTTATATTGGAAATATTTATAATGAGAACTGATATTTAAGTACTAAATACTGTAGATATCTAAAAAGATTTGTCATGATAAAATGTATTTCATTTTCACATCTCATTTCTACAATTACATTTGTAATTCTCTTCCAAAGAAGTCTTCACTTTCTCTTAATATCAGATCATATGTAAATTACTATATAGAAAGAAATTTATATTTTATTTTACAAGCTTAATAAAGTGAATTCACTGATGGAAATAGTCTTTGAAAACTATTAATGGATATATTATTACATAATATATATGTAAAATTAAAAAGCTCTTCAGCTATCAAGAAACAAAATGTAAAACATTTTTTAAAGTAAAAGTTAAAATGCTTTTTATTAAGAAAATTCTCCTGAAGATAATAATGTGAGATAATTCCTTTGAAGTTTTTATTTTCCAAAGTGTACAGGATGTTTGCTTTGAGAAATGCCAATTTAAATAAACTTTCAACAAATAAATTGTAAAAATACATATTTTATTGTTGCTATTTTAAGTATGTTACATGAAAACTTATCATGATCCTTATAAACATTTTTATCAATTATCTCAAATGATAGCAAAATGTATCCTTATTAAAGCTAAAACTTTATGGCATTTTGTCAAATATAAACAAAATCAAGCAGTTTGTTCTCCAATATATATTTTTTTGTGAACTTTGCACCTGCTGATTTCATATGTAAAGTTTTTTGTTTCTTTATCTGTCTATATTGACAAGTATTGACACAATCTTAAGAATATTTTGTAGAAAATGTTTTGTTGAGCACTGCATTCTTGGCATAGATTTAGAAGATTTTTTTTTCTGGAAAACAAAATTGTCAATATTCCAATTATTTTTTTTTTACATCCAAATTGGTTTACCTCCAAAGTTAGCAGAATTTCTAGTAAGATATTTTATGATCTATCTAATTTTATCAAATATTAGTTCTTTCGTTCTATGCTATACTCATTTAGGCTGTTTGGATTCCCTTAAGTAGCAAGAGCTCTTTTGGATCTGGAAGTTTGATCATTTGGTTTGCTCTGTCCATAAGCCTCTTCTAAAGAATTTTCAAGTGATTACCTCTATGAATCAGTATACGTGTTATTTCTTCAGCAAAATCTTTATTACTCAAATATTTTATAACTATAACCCTTATGGACAGAACATGGTGACTATACATTTCTTTCATGGTACTTAGCATAATTTGGAGTTATTTATACCTGTAAGTTGATTCATTAAAGATTTTTACCATCTTTATTTTATTACTGAATTTCAATTGATATAGATTTCCATTATTTTGTTAACAATTGTATATACAACTACTAGGAAGGTACCAATAATAATCATTAATGAGCTGAGCTCTGTGGTTCAGCCTGTAATCCCGCGCTTTGAGTGAATTGCCTGAGCCCGCAGGTTCAAGACCCGCCTGGGCAACTTGGCGAGGCCTCATCTCTACAATAAATTAAAAAAATTA
Organism: Carlito syrichta; assembly: GCF_000164805.1. Classification (NCBI taxonomy): domain Eukaryota; kingdom Metazoa; phylum Chordata; class Mammalia; order Primates; family Tarsiidae; genus Carlito; species Carlito syrichta. The sequence continues at coordinate 81,377 of NW_006998162.1, read as the reverse complement.
GCCGGGTGTGGTAGCGTGCGCCTGTAGTTCCAGCTACCTGGAAGGCTGAGGTGGAAGGATCGCCGGAGGCCAGCAGGCGAGGCTGCGGTGGCCGGGAGCAGGCCACTGCACTCCAGTCTGGGTGACAGAGTGAGACTCCAACTCAAAATCATCATCATCATCATCATCAATGGGCAATTGAGTGAAATTTTGTAAGCTCTTTTGCATATGACAAAGGTCTAACATTCAGAATCTTCAAGGAACTCAAATACAGTGAAATAAAACCAACAACCATAGGCAGACACTTCTCAGAAGGTGGCACACAAGCAGCCAACAGACACCTGAAAAACTGCTTAGAATCAATCATCATCAGAAAAATGCAAATCAAAACTACAATAAGATGCCACAAAAGTCCGGTAAGGTTAATTGTCATCAATATGTCAAAAAACAAAAGATGCTGGCATGGGTGCAGAGAAAAGGGAATGTTTCTACACTGTTGGTGAGAGAGCAAGCTAGTTCAACCTCAATAAAAAATAGTGTATCGATTCTTAAAAGTACTAAAAATTGACCTCCCATATGATCCAGCAATCCTTCTCCTTAGACTACACCAAGAGAAACATAAATTTTTCAACAAAAAGACACTCGCATACACATGTTTATTGCCACACTCTTCACAACATAAAATCATGGAACCCACCCTACTGCCCATCGAAAGTGGACTGGGTAAATAAAATGTGGTGCAGATACGTAATAATGTATTATGTAGCCATTAAAAAAAGAAAGAAACAAAATCACGGACTTTGCATCAAATTGCATGGAGTTGGAGACTATAATATTAAGTGAAGTATCACAGAAACAAAAAACTGAATACTACATGTTTTCACTCATAAGCGGACTTTGAACATTAGTCACATTAGCACAGGGGAGAGATCAACAGTCACTGCACGCTGCTAAAGGAAGGAAGGAGGGAGTAGGGTGGTGGGGTACATGATAACACAAAGGGTACCTGAATCACTACCAGGGAAAGTGAGAACCAGTTAGAAGCACAAACTTTACTTTCTTTCTTTCTTTCTTTTTTTTTTTTTTGAGTTGGAGTCTCATTCTGTTGCCCAGACTGGAGTGCGGTGGCCACAGCCTCGACCTGCTGGGTTCCGGCGATCCTTCCGCCTCAGCCTTCCAAGTAGCCAGAATTACAGGCATGCGTTACCATGCCCGGCTGATTTTTCTGATTTATTGTAGAGATGAGGTCTTGCTACCCAGGCGGGTCTCGAACCCACGGGCTCAGGCAATCCACTCACCTCAGCCCCCCCAAGGTGCGGGATTACAGGCTGAGCCACTGAGCCCGGCTCAAACTTTACTTTCACGCAGCCTACTTTTGTAGTCAATCCTCACCTCTACCCCACATCTCTAAAATAAAATAAAAACCAGCCAGGTATGGCGACTCACACCTCTAGTTTCGGCTACTAGGAAAGCTGAGGCACAAGGATCCTCTGAGCCCAGCAGGTTGAGTCTGCAGAAGTCCTAAGCATGACACAGCACTCCAGCCTGGGTGACAGAGTGAGAATATAACTCAAGTAAATAAATAAATGCACAAATTAAACACAAGTTAAAAGTGAGACTACAACTTAAGAAAGTAAATAAAGGCACAAACTAAACAGAGGTTAACTGTCCATTCTATATTATTTGTGAATAATTAAGAGGCTAAAATTTAATTCCATATTAAATTTTATATTCAGCAATGAGTAAGAAGGGTTAATATGATATTTTAAATGCATGCCCTCAAAGTGATAAAAAGAACGAAAGAAAGGAAAAAATACAAAGGTTTGTCTTTACGCTTTCAGGAAACTAGTCAGTTATCTTCAACTTTCATCGGCTTAATAAAATTAATGTTATGTTTCAATTAGTGTGAAGACTCTTTTCGATTTGTATAATATATTTCAGTCAAATAAGCCAAGCACAATAAGACACATTTTGTACATTTTCTTTCATACATCGGAGCTTAAAAAGTGAATCTCATGAGGGTAGCCAGTAGAATGTTGGTTACTAGAGGCTAGAAGTAATAGGAGAAAAGGGGAATAAAAGGAACTTGGCTATTGGATACAAAATACAGTTAGAATAAATACCTTCTCGTGTTTAAAAATACAGTAGGGTGACTATAGTTATCAATACTTTATTTTACATTTCAAAAAAAGCTGAAAGAAAATTGGAATGTCCCCAATGCACACGCGTGTACACACACACATACACACACACACACCACATGATTGAAGTGATAGATATTCTTATTATCCTGATTTAATTACACATTCCATGCATAAATCAAAGCATTACATTTACCTCAATATATGTACAACAAAAATTGTGTTCATATTGCAGTCACACACATTTCCGTCTTACCACACACGTGATATGTTTGATTTAATTCTTATTGCAAGCAATGATCCCAAATTGTGATACTCCTTATCATAGACTGAAAAACCTAATGTATTCTGCTAAGTCCGAGTAGGTGAGGTGTCAGGATACCAACTCAGATCTCTCTATTTCCCAAACCCATGTTCTCCTCAGACATTAATGCTTTATGCACAATTTGTGGTACATGAGCAATTTTCCTGGAATATTGAGAATTGTTAGTAAAAAATCTAAATATATATAAATAGGTGCCCGAGCAAAATATGATTTGAAGGAAAAGCATCTCTACTTCCAGATCTCTACTTCCAGGCTATTCTCAGTGAAAGTATTCACCATTATGTTCATTTGTTGGTGGTTAGCAAGCATCTGTCTTTTTACTGTGTGTGCTCCCTAAAAGACCAACCAGGTATTTTTTTTTTTTTTTTTTACTTTATTTTATTATAGAGGTGTATGGTGCAAGTCAGAATTAGGTATATAAGCAATATATGTGTAGGTGCAGTTTGGGTCTCCAACTGTTCCCCACTTCACTTGGTTTAGGATCAGGTATGCTTTCTGTTGTTATGTCAACCCAGGTAATTACACTTGTCTGTGGTTTGGCTAGGTTAATGTTCTAATGTTTGTTTATGAATTTTTTTCTTTTGAAGTTCTTGATGCTTTTGGAAATTTTTATTTCATCTTAAATTCTGCCAATTTGTAAGATGTTGTTATGATGACTTCAAGTAATTGATCTGTTTTTCTTTTAATCAATAAAGAATCATTCAATAAGGAGAATCAAGATTTCTTTTGGTCAAAAAAGGGATGAATTTTAGGCTTCTAACATAAAAAAGAGAGATTAGAGAAAATAGGTGCACCAATTCTTCTGGAATATCTAAAAAATACAAATATAGTACAGAAATCTTCTGTGTGATGGATGATAAAAAGTGATGAAAAAAGAACAGGAGGTGCTAGGACTACAAAGAAAGGGAAATTATCGAAAGCTGAATTTACATCTACTGCTGCTTTTACATTGGATGCACATTTAAAGTATTAGAAAGTCTGTTTTTCCAGGCACAAGTAGACAACATTGCAACTGAGCACAGGTAGAAGGCACTGCATCTGATCATAGGTAGACGGCATTGTATCTGAGAAAGACTCTGGCTTAGAAAAGGAAAAAAAAAATACAGCAAAGTTTTTAGAGATTTGAGAAAACCTCAAAATCTACTACAATTATTCTGAAAACATTTGTGACTGTGCAGGATGAGAGGTTAATCACTAAGCAGAAAATTTCTTTTAAAAACAGCAAAAGTTTCAGACATCTTGAATTAAGTATTAGAGTTTAAAATCTGTGAAGATGATTCCCAGAAAATATAAAAGCTTCTCAGTTGACAATACCAGCAGAACAGAGATGAAGATTAGAGTTTATCATCAATCCAAATCACCAAATCCAATAATAGAAATGTCTGGTAATATTGAAAACATATTAGAAATAAACATTCATAAAAATTCCTCAAAATGTTGGTGAGTTGCTCTATGCAATTTTTGTAAAATAGAACTCAAAAATGTATTCCTCCTCCTGTCTAACTGAAAATTTGTACCTTTTGTCCCCATTTCCTACCTCCTCATCCTCCCTCTCCAATCTCTGGCAACTATCATACTACTTTCTACAGCTATAGTTTAACTCCTTTAGAGTCTATATATGAATGTGATTATGTAATATTTGTCTTTCTGTTTCTGACTGACTTTACTTAACATAATGCCATTCAGGGTCATCTGTGGTGTCCCAAAACAGAATTTCCTTCTTTTCTTTGACTGAGTAGAATTCTATCCTGTATATATGCCACATTTTATTCATACATCTTCAGTTGACACTTGGATTGATTCTATCTTGGAACTTATGAATAATGCTGTAATAAAGTAATTCTATTTTTTGTTTTCTGAGGACTCATCATAATGTTTTTCAAAATGCTCATTTAATCTACATTTCCAACAATGATGTACATAGGTTCTCTTTCTCCATGACTTATCAACTATTTCTATCTTTTGTATTTTTGAAAGTAGCCATTACAACAAAGTCAAATGATGTTTCATTTCATGCCATTTCTATGTCTTCTTTTGAGAAGTGTACGTTCAAGTCCTTTGTCCATTTTTTATTGGGTCATTTTTTCTTGCTTGAGTTTCTTTCATATTTTAAATATTAGCTCTTTATCAGGTATATAGTTTACAAATAACTCTGACTCGAGGAGTCATATCTTCACTCTGTCAATTGCTACCTTTATTGTACAGATTTTTTTTTTCAGTAGGATACAGTCTCATCCTCTTTTATTTTCTTTTGTTGTCCATGGTTTTGGCATATAATCCAAAAATATTTTTGCACAAATTAATGTTGTGGAGCTTCTTTATATGCTTTCTTTAAGCAGTTTTACAGTTTTAGGTAATATGTTGGGTCTTTTTTTAAATTTATTTTTATTTTTTTTTTTTTTTGAGTTGGAGTCTCACTCTGTCGCCAAGACTGGAGTGCAGTGGCCGCTTCCGGCCACCGCA
>NW_006998162.1:29480-76411 GCF_000164805.1 Carlito syrichta | reverse complement strand
CACCGCAGCCTCAACCTGCTGGGCTCTGGCGATCCTTCCACCTCAACCTTCCAAGTAGCCGGAATTACAGGCATGTGCTACCACGCCCAGCTGATTTTTTTTTTTTTGATTTATTGTAGAGATGAGGTCTCGCTGCCCAGGTGGGTCTCGAACCCGCGGGCTCAGGCAATCCACTCACCTCAGCCTCCCAAAGGCGCGGGATTACAGGCTGAGCCACCGAGCCCGGCTATATGTTGGGTCTTTAATACAATTTGTGTTGACTATTGCATATAGTGTGAGATATAGTTTCTATTTTATTCTTCTACATGTCAGTATTCACTTGTCAAAATATTGCTTGTTAAAGACACTGTCCTTTTGCATTATTTTTTCTTGTGCCTTAGTAAAAATAAAATGGCCATAAAAACATAGAATTATTTTTAGGCTCTCTGTTCTATTCCATTAATCATTATGTCAGTTTTTATGTCAACACCATACTACCCAAAGTGATCTACATATTCAGTGTAATTTCTATAAAAATTGCATTACCATTTTTTTTATGGAATAGGAAAACAATCATACATATGTATGGAACCAAAAAATATTGTGAATGGTCAAAACAATCTTGAACAAAAAGAGCAAAATTGAAGTTATCAAACTGCCTGATTTCACAATATATTATTAAGCTATTAAAATCAAAAGAGCATGGTTTTATTATGAATTAATGCGAATATATTTTTAAATGTAATTTTTTTCTTATAATAAGATTATCAAGGCAGTAATAAATAACAATATTAACTTAAAAAATGCTTGTAAAAGGATAGCTTACATATAGTGAGCCAATGTTACAAAAAAAGACAATAAAATTATGAAATGTATTTCCCGATATATTTATATGTTATACAAATTATAAAACATAGGCAAAACAAAGTTAGAAGGTTATTTTATAGTTTTCAATGTATATATTAGAGAACAAGAAAAACATGAATTAATAATCAATAAAGTAAACAGAGATGATTGAAAAATCAGCAAAGTTAAAATGAATTTATGACTTCTAGCAAGTCTAATCAAGAGTGAGATAAAAATAAAATTGTTTAAAAGGGATACATTAGAATCCAAAGATATTTTATTTTTTCTATAAGAGATTGTGTATAATTAACATTATTTCCTTTTATACAAACTATAAAACTAAAGACAAAGGCTACAAATATGTAGATCTTAAGAAAAATTTGTATGAATTATTTGCACTAATTGGCAGGAATTATCTCTAAGTAGGTCACATAATACATTTAACAGTAAAAAATAAAATAAAATAAAAAATAACCTGAAAAATTGAACTACATCAAAGTGAAAAAGTTTACTCTTACAAAGTCTGTTCATAAAATAAAAATATAACTGACAGACTTAAAAAAATATTTTCCGTACATATATCTGACAAAGAATATGTATCCAGAATATACAAAGAACTACAATTCCACAATGAGAACGCCAACAAACAGTAAATATTGTCAAAATATTCTAAAGGATATTTAAGAGGAAATTGAAAATATATTATATCCAAAAATTATGTTAACAAATGCGTACTTCATTACTTGTCAAATAAAATCACAATGAGAAATCACATAAACCAGAATTTCTAAAATTAAAAAAAGCCAAGTCTTAGGTTATCCAACTGGTCATTTGCAGGTAAAAATGTAAATTGTATAATTGCTTAGGAAAACCATTTGTCAATTCTAATAAGCTAATTTATTAAGCTTGCTATATGACTCAGAAACTGTATTTTCATGTATTTACAAAAGGTAAATAAAATATACATATTCTATGTAACTGTTTATACCACTTGTATTTCTACCTTCAAAAGAGGTTGAATGACCATCCCTAGGTGAATAGATACACATATTGTACCATACTCCTTCAGTGGAATATTCTTCACAAACATTATATACTATTGCTAAATGTAGTAGCTCATAAAAATCTCAAAAGCATGAAACCTCATATATGAAGAATTATTGAGAGATAACATTTGTTAAATTCAAGAAAGGTTAAATCTAATTTATTGTAACAGAAAGTAAATCAGGTTCTGCCTGAGGCCAGAAATGAAGAAGATTGACTTTACATATTAAGAAGGCCAATGGAAAAGTTTTATACTTGAAATTTAATTTTGGTGGAATTAAAGGAGAGTAAACATTTGCCAAAAGTTATCAGGTTGTACACTTATAAGGAGTACATTTTATTTTATGTAAATTTTACTCAGTTTTTTAAAACATTGGAATTTAAAAGAGTATTATAAAAATTAATGAAATAGTCAAAAACAACACAATTTCAAAAAATTTGTAAATATATATAATATTAAAAACATCTTATATAAATTTGTACATGTTGAATCCTTAGACAGAAAACTTTCTTATAAAGAAAATCTAGATTTAAACAGTGAATTTTTTTTTACAAATCTTAAAGAAATCCTATAGTCTTTTGGAAACTAATAAAAAGTTAGAATACTTAATTCTAATTTCCTCTGATTATGTCCAGCATATATTTGGCAACCAATTCTTATAAACACATTAGAGGGAGAGGAACTTACAAACCAATTTCACTCAAATAGGAATGCAAAAATTAAATGAAAAAATAAGTACATAAATTTGGTGATATATATGAATAACAATATATTACCAGTAAGGGAGATTTATGGATACAAATGCAGACACTACTTTAAAAGCTATCATTATTTATCAATTTGACGATTAAAAGGGAAAATATTCATTTAATTATCCTGAAATAAATAACAAGTCATTCAATGTAATTGAAAACTCATTGATGTAAAACAGCCTCATGTGGGGAAGAACTCAGCCAACAGTAGATGTGTTTGAGAATGATCCAGCTCCTTTTTCTCAGTTATTCATGAAGTATGTGAAATAGGTGTGGTGTGTCCTGATTAGCACACACTCAGAGGGCTGGAACAGGCAGGTCAGCTGTGAGTGCTTTGCAGACTTCCCCCAAATATATGGTGAGTGGGGAACATATCTAGAGATCAGAGTCTCCTCCTCTCTGCCATGAACCAAAAGCAGTAGTGCTTGTTTCATGTCTACAAAGACCCCAAAGTTTCAAATATTGCCAGAAGTGAGTGTTCAAGAATTTAAAAAGGTTGTGTTGTTTGTTCATTTTTCCCTACACAGGACAAAGTTTGTAAGGGGTGTGTGTATATTGTTTTACTTTACTCCTCCTTCTTTTTGGCATAAGTATATATATGAGTGTGAAAATTTCCTTATATTGTCAGTTTTCATTATTTTTTAAATGTTTTTTTACTGGTTTTTTTGTTGGTTTGTTTTTTCTTCTCTTCTTCATCTCCTCATTGTCCTTTCTTCTCTCTTCTCTCTTTCTTAGTTCCTTTCCTTTCCCATATGTTATTTTGTACCCAGGGGAGATACATACATTCCCATTACATGGATATTCTCTGAGGTAGTGGATAGTGGGTCCCTTGGACCCATACCCTGATTAGTAAACTTGTGATCTGCAGGCAGCTTTTGAATTGTAGCACTCCTAAGCACACCTTATTCAAATCTCAAACCTGCACGAGGACAGCACATCTCCACACTCAGAACCCAGCTTCAAACTTGAACAAATCCAGAGGTTTTACCAAAGGAAGAATAGGGGATTGAGCAAAAATAAATGAAAATTTTCCCCTCTCTCACTGAAAAGTGGAAGTAGACAGAAAAGAAAAATTCATCACAAATCAATCAATCAATCAATCAATCAAAAGAAACACAGGTACCTCATAAAGTCCAAAAATGACAGTGCATGAGAATACAGACTTTGAAACTCAAAAAACAAAAAGCACCTAGATTGACTGATTTCAGACTACAAATTCAGAGAGAAAGGAAGACAAAAACAAGAAATAATTAATTACAGAGATGCAACCTATAAAAAAAAAGTCATTGAAGTAAATAATAAACTGACAAGCACAGAAAGAACTAACCAGGCAGAAGAAAAAATCTCAGACACTGAAGACCAAAATTTGCCCAACCTGTTAAAAACATAGGAAGCTGCTGGGCTCGGTGGCTGAGGTGAGTGGATTGCCTGAACCAGTGGGTTTGAGACCTGCCTGGGCAGGCGAGACCTCATCTCTACAATAAATCAAAAAAATTAGTTGGGTGTGGTAGTGCGCACCTGTAATTCTGGCTACTTGGAAGGCTGAGGCGGAAGGATTGCCAGAGCCCAGCAGGTCGAGGCTGCGGTGGCTGGGAGTGGCCACTGCACTCCAGTCTGGGTGACAGAGTGAGACTCCAACTCAAAAAAACAAACAAACAAAAAGCATAGGAAGCTAAAAAAGATGGAAAAAAACTTGAAGAAATGTGCAATTATATTAAGAGACCAGTTATCCACGATAAGCATCCCTGAAGCAGAAAAGCAGAATGAAACCACCCTGGAACTAACATTTCATGAGGTCATACCAAAAACCTTTCTGCATCTCATCAGACACGTGGCCATGCAAACACAAAAAATTTAGAGAAACCCCCTGCAAAGAATCAAATAAGAAGACCAATTCTTAGACATGTAGTAATTCACTTACATAAAGTAGGTATAAATGAAAAAAATCCTAAAGGCAATGAGAGAGAAAGATCAGACTACTTACCAGGGAAAACCAATTAGAATAGCAGCAAACTTATTTACAGAATCACTACAAGAGAAGAGACAGGGGTCCAATCATCAGAGTTCTCAAAGACAATCATTTTCAACTATGAATTTTCTACCCAGCTAAACTAATCTTCATCACTAATGGAGAATTAACAACTTTCCCATATGTCCAATCCCTAATAGTTTAAGTTGCCTTCAGACTGGCTCTAGAAGCAATGCTTAAGTAGGTCGTAAGCACAAAAGAAAGGAAAAAAAAAAAAAGAAAAAGAAAACAGAATGACCACACTCTTCCCAAGAATTCAGGAAAACAGAGACCCAATACAGTATGCATCATGATTGCAAAATTGAAAACACACATATATATTAACTGCAAAATCAAAAGAAAACCAACAAAAAATAACAACAACAAAAAAAACCAAACAACAATGACAAACTCTATAATAGTCACATGACAGGAATAAAATCTCACATATCAATAATCAGCTTGAACATGAATGGACTAAATGTATCACTGAAAAGAAATAGAATGGAAGACTGCATAAAATACACGACCAATCAATATGTTGCCTCCAGGAAACCTATCTCACCAGAGAGGACTCTTACATACTCAAAGTTAAAAGATGGAAAACAAATTATCAGGTGAACAGAACACAAAAGAAAGCAGGAGTCATGATCTTACTATCAGACAAAACAAACTTTGAGCTGTCAAAAATTTTAAAAAATACAGAAGAACATTATACAATGATAAAAAGTCAATTCATCAACAAGAAGTATCCATCCTAATCAAACATGCACCTAACACAGGAGCACCCAATTTTATAAAGCAGCTACTAAATAAACTATAAAAAGAGAAAACCTCTAACACCATCACAGTTGGGGACTTAATTATCCCACTAAAAACCCTTCTTGTTAATTTTTTGCCTCAATGTCCAATCCCTAATAGTTTAAGTTGCCTTCAGACTGGCTCTAGAAGCAATGCTTAAGTAGGTAGTAAGCACAAAAGAAAGGAAAAAAAAAAAGGCAACATATTGATTGGTCGTGTATTTTATGCAGTCTTCCATTCTATTTCTTTTCGGTGATACATTTAGTCCATTCATGTTCAAGCTGATTATTGATATGTGAGATTTTATTCCTGTCATGTGACTATTATAGAGTTTGGACATTGAGGCAAAAAATCAACAAGAAGACCTGGAACCTCAGTTTGAAGCTTGATCAAATGGACTTGATAGATACCTACAGAACACTCCACAGAACAACAGATAGATACCTACAGAACCTACAGAACACTCCACCCAACAACCACAGAAGATACATTTTACTCATCACCACATGGAATGTACTCCTAGATTGACCAAATTCTTAGTCATATGTCAAACATAATCAAATTTCATGATATCAAAAAACTGCCATGCACCTTCTCAGACCACAGTGGAATGAAAATAAATATCAGCAAAATTCCCACAAAACCCACAAATACATGGACACTAAGCGGCATAAGGCTAAAAAACTCCTGGGTAGAAACAGATATCAAAGAAGAAATTAAAAAATTCCTGAAAACAAATAAAAACAAAGAAACATCTTACCAAAATCTCTGGAATGCCATGAAGATAGTACTAAGAGAGGAATTTATATATTTACAAACACACACCAAGAATATTGAAAGATCACACATTAACAGCCTAACAAATCACCTAAGGGAACTGGAAAGGCAAGACCACAGAAATCCTAACTTCAGCAGAAGAATTCAAATTACCAAAGTAAAAGCCCAAATGCAGGACATAGAAGACAAAATTATCATAGAAAAAATATCAAAACAAAAAGCTGATTCCTCAAAAGGATAAAAAGGATTTATGGACCCCTAGCCAGATTGACCAAGATAAATAGAGAAAAAGCCCAAATAAACACAATCATAAATGCAAAGATTAAGTCACAACTGACCCTGAAGATATACAGGTTGTCAGAGATTATTATGGACACCTGTGTGGAAACAAACTCAAAAAACTAATTGGAATAGAGGACTATCTCACATCACACAAGTTCTCAAGGATGAAACAAGTTGAAATTTAGACCCAAAATAGACCAATAACAAACCCAAAATAGACCAAACAAATTGACCCCATCATAAGAAAGCAACCTACAAAAAATGCACTGGACTAGAAAAATTTCCAGAGGCATTCTACGAAACCTATAAGGAGAAGGGATACCAATATTAAAAGTGTTCCAGGCAATTGTGAAAGGTGGAACTCTCCGCAAATCATTTTCTAAAGCTAACATCACATTGATACCTAACCAGATAAAGATCCACCAAGGAAAGAGAGCTACAGGCCAATATCTCTGGTGAACATAGATGCAAAAATTCTCAACGAGATTCTAGCAAATCAGATCCAACAACACATCTCAAAAATCATCCACCATGACCAAGTATGTTTTATCCCCAGAATGCAGGACTGGTTCAACACCCACAAGACCATAAATGTAATTAAATACATCAACAGATGCAAAAACAACAACCATATGATCATATCATTAGATGCAGAAAAAGTTTTCAGTAAAATCCAGCATCCCTTCATGATATAAATCCGTGAACATCTAGACAAAGAAGGACCATACCTTAAAATAGTGAAAGTCATCTACGATAAACCCACAGTCAACATATTGCTAAACCGACAGAAATTGGAAGTATTTCCCCTGAAAACCAGAATAAGATAAGACTGCACATTCTCAACCCTCCTGTTCAACATAGTGTTGGAAGTCCTAGCTAGAGCAATCTCAAGCAAGAGAAGAAAATCAAGAGTATCCAAATAGGGAAAGAAGAAGTTCAGGTATTCCTCTTTGCAAACAGTATGTTCCTATACTTTGAGAATCCAAGAGAACCTATGAAAACCTCCTTGCATTGATAAAGGAATTTGGAGAAGTATCAGGATACAAAATAAACATGCAAAAGAGAGTCACATTCTTATACTCCAATGACAAATAGAGAACCAAATAAAAAGCACAATCCCATTCACAATAGCCACAAAAAAGAAAAAGATATACCACCACATGTTCTTAATCAGAGTAATGAGAGAACTTTACAACGAAAATGACAAAACACTGCTGAATGAAATCAAAGCAGACACAAACAAATGGAAAAATACTCCATATTCATGGATTGCACAAATCAACATGGTTAAGATGTCCATTTTACAAAAGGAAATCTATAGATTTAACACAATACTTAATAAATTACCAACATCATTCTTCTCAGACCTGGAACTGACAATACAGAAATTCATAAGGAAACATAAATGACCATATATAGCCAAAACAATCCTCAGCAAAAGAAACAAAGAAGGAAGTATCATATTTTCATACTTTAAACTTTACTATAAGACTACAATAATCAAAAGAGGCTGGTATTGTTACATGAATAGGTATATAGACCAATGGAACAAGATAGAGATCTGGGAACGAAAATCTCAAATCTCTTACCCTATTCATCTTCAACAGAGCTTCCGTCAACAACCACTGGGCAGAGGAGAACTTATTCAGTAAATGTGCTGGGAGAGCTGGCTGACCACATGCAGAAAATTAAAACAAGATCCCTACATATTTCCAAAAATAAAAATCACCTCTAAATGGATCAAAGGCCTAAACATAAAACCAAAGAACCTTAGAAAATTCAGGGGACACCCTTACAGAAATTAGAATAGGCAACCAATTTCTGATCAAAACCCCAAAATCCCATTCCATAAGAAGTAAGATAGACAAGCAGGACCTCATCAAACTGAAAAGTTTTTGCAAAGCAAAAGAAACCATCACAAAAGCAGGGACATGGCCCACAGAATGGGAAAAAATATTTGTCAACTGTATATCTGAAAAGAGCCTACCATCTCAGATCTACAAGGAACTGAACCATGTTGAAAGTAAAACAACAATCACAACAACAACAACAACAACAAAAACAGTGCTATTTACAAGTGAGAAAAAAATAGTCACTGCTCAAAAGAAGACATACAGATACGTTACAAAAAAAAAAAAAAAAAAGCTCAGCTTCACTAATCAGCCTTGCTCAGCCTGCACAGTAGAACTATACTGAGATACCAACTAACTCCAGTCAGGATTGCCATTATAAAATAACTCAAAAAAGAAAAAATGCTGGAGAGAATGTGGGGAACACTTCTGCACTGTTGGTTCCCAACTAGCATAAACTAGTATAAGCTCTGTGGAAAACAGTGTGGTGATTCCTGAAAAATCTAAAAATCATCCTTCCATAAGACTCATTAATCCCCCTTCTGGGAATATACCCAGAGGAACTCAAACCATTCGGTAAAAAAGATATGTGCACATGTATTTTATTGCAGAGTTATGCGAGCTAGCAAAGACATGGAACCAATTTGTTGCCTATTGAAACTGAACTGGATTAAAAAAAAAAAAACAGTACATACACACGATGTTTATTATGCAGCCATAAAGAAGGGCAAAAGTATGTACTTCACAGCAACTTGGATGGATGTAGAGTCTATAAAACTCAGTGATCTATCACAGAAACAAATAACTGTGTACCTCTTGTTCATAAACAGACCTTTAACAATTATCATAATGCAATAAGAAAGGGATTGTCAGTAGCAGGAAACTGCCAGGGGAGGAGAGGGGAGCACATAACATTAATTTATGTGCCTGATCTCAATCCAGGCAAAGTTGGGACCAAAGGGAGGTGCAAACTTTACCATACAATGACCACTTAACTTCCGAATCCCAAATTGTACCATGTATATTTAGAATAAATAAAAATAAAAAATAAAACAAAATTGAGAATGACACTAAGTATAAAGAAATAAGTAAATCTAGACCTAGGTAAGTCCTAAGCATATAGACAGGAACTCTCAGAATACAAACCACTATATTTTTTATCACTACAAGAAAACAAAAGAATAGAAAGCTGCTTAAAAGTTTTAAAAAGTTATTCTGAACAAACAATACTTGTGGCTACAAAATAAATAAAATTAATTTTATATTTAAGTAAATATCAGAAAAAGGTTGAAGTTAGAACTTATTCCTTACTAAGAGAAACAGAGACCATGAAATATAAAAGAAGCACCGGGCTTGGTGGCTCAGCCTGTAATCCCACGCCTTTGGGAGGCTGAGGTGAGTGGATTGCCTGAGCCCGCGGGTTCGAGACCCGCCTGGGCAGTGAGACCTCATCTCTACAGTAAATCAAAAAATCAGCCGGGCGTGGTAGCGCATGCCTGTAATTCCGGCTACTTGGAAGGCTGAGGCGGAAGGATCGCCGGAGCCCAGCGGGTCGAGGCTGCGGTGGTCGGGAGCGGCCACTGCACTCCAGACTGGGCGGCAGAGTGAGACTCCAACTCAGAAAAAAAAAGAAATATAAAAGAAGCATAATGGCATCCATAGTGACAGTACCTCAAAGCTCCAAAATCAACAAGGATACACCTGTAGTTGAACAAGTTGTGTTTATTACTCATAATAATAAGGAAGGTCACACCATGGACAACTTAAGCATGTTTCAATAAAAGTGTATTAGAAGGGAACTGTATTTGGGTTCATGCTAGGTGTTTTTAGAGAAGCATTTACTGAAGTGGGTCTGTGTTCTAGAATGAGTGTTGTCAGAAAATAGGCAATTTTTTGATGGATATCTTAGCAAATATCTAAAAGAAAGGTTAAGGCAAGGTTAAAACCCTATTTAATAAAGAAGTAATATCACTCATAGCAGCCAAAATAGAGGGTGCTTGTTCATTTTTATGGTTTGGAGAGAGAGATTTACACATAATTAAAAGGCCTTTCAATTTATTTATTTTTAATGTTCATCCATCATAGACCATCATAGGTGTTTTGTCTGATGTTGAGGCTTTGTAAACTTGTTTATTTTCAACAGAGGTATTCTAAATTTATTGGTGAGTGTCAGATTAACTTCCCAAAACACTATGGATTCGCTGATAGCAAAAAGCTAACTCCTAGATGTCTGGGACTGTTTTTCTCATTTGCAATACTGGTAATAAAACAATTGCATAAAGGTATGCCCACAAACAGATCAAACTGTTTCAAAATGGGTTAAACGTTATTAAGAAAATATTACAAAGTTTTTAAAAAGTCAGAGTTGAAAAATTTGTATGTGAAGTTATAGAATCTGGGAAATAATTTTTTAAATTGTAAAATATCAGTAAAAACCAAGAATAAAACACACGTTTAAGAGAAGGCTAAAAAAGTTTTGTTTTAAAAGTAAAAATGATTTTTAGAAAGAAATATTGAAAGTTTAAAAAGTGAAAAATATTGAAGATAACTGAAACGGACCCAGAATTCTGAATAGGAAACACTGAGGAAGAAAATGTAGAAAAAAATAGGATAATGAAAAACATAATTTCAAAAACAGTCCTAGAAGTAAAGAAAACAATTTGAAGCACATGAGAATTTGACACTGCATTTTTAGCACATATGCAAGAGACATTATCGAAAATGTTCTGAAATGTATTGTACAAAAATTTAAAAAATATATTTACATATCTAAACCAAAAGATCAAGTTCTTATAAGAGATAGAAAATCAAATTACAATCAGCATTTTTAAGACCATTTTAAGACCTCTTTGCAGATGAAAATGTGAGTCAATAAGTTACTTAAAAGAAAAGTTGATATTCAAGTAAAAATGGCAAATATATATATATTATATAATATATATATATTAACTATATACTATATATATTTTAACAACATGCATGTATAGTTGTCCCCTGGTTCCAAGGAGGATTAGATCTAAGATTTTACTTGGTGTCAAAATCCACAGTTGCTCTTTTTAAAAATATAAAACATCATAGTGTTTGTAACCTATGCAAATCCTATCATATACTTTAAGTCATTTCTAGATTATTTATAATATTAATGCAGCATAAATACTTTGTAAATAGTTCTTATAATGTATTGTTTAGGCAACCATTACAAGCAAAACAAGTTTCTACATGTTGAGTACACACACTTCTAATCCTCAATATTTTTCACTCATTGTTTCTTAAATCCACAGATAGGAAGCCCCAACTGTAAATTATGCAGACATACAGATGCAGTGAATCTACTTTGAGAGTTATATTTACATGAATCATCTCAGAAATCTGTAAAAAATTACCTTCCAGTAGATAAAATTATTTTAAAAACACCAGCATAAAACTGGTAATGCTTCATAGATGTATGGATTTTGTAAAAAAGGAACAAATGATGTTAAAATAGATTGCACTATGCAATATCTTTTACGACATTTTATAAGTAGTATACTTTTAAATGAAATGGGCTGTACAAAAGTCACCTCTTTTAAGTAATACAATAACCTGTAGTACTATTATAATTGACAGAGCATGAGACTTATGGGTATAATATGGTCAAAAAATAAACAATTATGTTATATTCTAAACCTATTATCCTCTCAGTTTTCTACAAATCTGTTTCTATTTGAAATGCAAGATAAAATATTGGAAGCCCCTATAAAAATGAATTTGTACCAACACAAATATGAATTGCAAATACCTTGTACTATTGGTTGGAAAAGAAAACATTAAAGATTTATTGGATCATTTCAAAACTACTAAGATATCACTTTAATGGTGTTCCTCCACGATAATTATAATGGATTGAATCTCATCAAATGTATTTAAATGCATAAGCTAAAAAATTGTATACACACTCATATTCAACGGGATTCTTCAGAGCATAACAAAAGAAAATTACCTTGAAAACTGATTAATAAAAGGAAAGAATCAAGCATTAATCCTTCCTTTATTATGTGAAGTGGGACTTTTTAAAAAGCAAATATAACTGATTTACTTTAAAAAACAATTGTAAGCCGTTCTCGGTGGCTCAGCCTGCAATCCCGCGCCTTTGGGAGGCTGAGGTGAGTGGATTGCCTGAGCCCGCGGGTTCGAGACCCGCCTGGGCAGTGAGACCTCATCTCTACAATAAATCAAAAAATCAGCCGGGCGTGGTAGCGCATGCCTGTAATTCCGGCTACTCGGAAGACTGAGGCGGAAGGATCGCTGGAGCCCATCAGGTAGAGGCTGTGGTGGCCGGGAGCGGCCACTGCACTCCAGTCTGGGCGACAGAGTGAGACTCCAACTCAAAAAAAACCCCAAAAAACAAAAACAAAAAACAATTGTAATCATGACCAATGCAAATATTATCATCATACTCTTTATATTTTGCAAGAGTGGAAAAGCTTTTTATTTTAAAATGTCAATAATTGTGACTCAGCAATGTTTACATTAAAAGATGGAGGATATTAAAACTATTAAGAAACACATGAGTATAGACTTTATTAATTTTGGTGAAGTGGTGAAGCATCTGTCTATGTCAATGTTTCTATTTTTCTGCTTCAACATTCTTGCGTGAATATTTATTTGAAGTTCTGGTTACAACATCTGAATTTTGTAGAGCAAGATTTTCTAGCCCACTGATGCAAAATGCAACAAAAAGATAGTTGCATGAAAATTTGGCTAGCACATCAAAAACTCATCTATGATATTGTTTATTAACATCGTGAAATCTGAGGTTTGTTTAATGTTTGTCATTTAAAGTGTTTCCACAGATCATTGATCTCCCCAATCAGAACAAAATGGATTTCTGTATTGCCTTGCATTTTTAAAAATGGAAATAGCATAGAAAATATTCATTTGTGGTACAATAGTCTTTTAGCTGCCACATGCATTCTACTAATTTTCTTCAGGTAAATTTAATTAATATTTCCTAAGATAGTCTGCAATGGTATCTGAGCATAGATAGTTTTCTCCCAGCATCTCCAATTGCATATATGCCTAATCTGAAGTTTTCAGTCAGATGGCAAAAATAGAATATATTTTATCTCAAACATTTTTTTTCAGTACAAAATGATTTGTCATACTATAATTTTTAGTGAGGTGCAACAAATTTACATTGCAATTTTTTATAAACAGTAATAGAAGATTGTATAAATTAAATGAATGTATCATACACCTGTTAAGTCTTTCCTTTCTTCTATTTGTAGTAACAGGATGAACCATATCCTCAAAATCACTCACTAAATACCAAATATTTGTGTGTACTTTTCTTCACTCGGCTTCCCAAAATCTTCCTTTGTTCTCTAACCTGCCAAATCTATTCTAGCTTCATAAATTCTGCAGTAACTGACACTATTGACTGAACAGCTATTTCCTCCAATTTTAGTTTAGGGGAACAGAATTACCATTCAGATATATGTGCAATAGTGTAACCTTAGAAAAGTTAAACTCTGTCATTAGATTCTCTTTTGCCCTCATCAAGCAATGCCTAATAGTTTGATTTTTTTAAATTTCATTTGCATGTTCAACATATTTATCTGTTAGATTAAATGGTACATGAGAGTCAAACATCTTAGCAAGTGGCAACTGATATTCTAGATGTTGATTGAAAAATCAAATAAAAACAACAAATTTAATTGGTATGCACCCTGAAACAAAATTCAATTGGTATTTTTTACATTTGTTTGTTATCACAGGTTATACAACCTTTACATATATGCAAGTTATTTATTTTCTTTCTGTTAATTTTACCTTTAAGTTCTTAACTTTTAGAAAAGAGATCTTGAAGAGACTTACTGGTATCATTTTTTTTCTCTACAACAAAATACGGCATCTAAACTTTTTATTTCTAATAAGCTCCTCATATAAAGTATGGTACAATTTAAAATATTAGTTCTATATTTATCCTTTTTATGCTGATACATAATTAGTTTTTTATCAATTTATTTTAGATAATTCTTCTGTAGCAGGTATTGTTAGAAGGATCTGGAAGTATTAAGTTCATGGTACTGGGGCCAAAGAGAGAAAGAAATATTACAGTGGCAAACTTGATGTAATTATGAGCAATATTTATATATTAATGACAATTTATTGATATTTGTCTTTGGTAATGAAGATAAACATGTGACAAAATATCACAGTTTTGAAAATAAATATAATTAAGCTTGAAAGTATAGAAGACATAATCATGATAAAATACATATTTCTAAAATGTTTTACTGTATACATTAAAAGTTAAGTTAAAAATAAAATAAATTTTGAATATTAAAATTTTTTTAATGTAAGATTTCATATTCATTGTTTTCCAAAAAATGGATGATAGCACAAACAGTAAACCTTAAAATTTACCACTAACTCATAGAATTATATTTTATTTGTATGTGTGCATATGTCTGTGTATGTATGATGATAAATATGATAATTATGATATACTCTATGCATATATATTTTTATTTTTAAAATATTATTAAATATATTTTTAAAGATAATAACTACTGGTGAATGTTCTGAATATCTAGTGGACTAGAAATATTTGGGAAAATATATCTGTATATTCCCAGAATGTATTTATTTTGTCTGGAACTCTCTAAGACATACATTTATTTATTTATGTATGTATTTATGTATTTGTTTGTTTTTGAGTTGGAGTCACATTCTATTGCCTGGGCTGGAGTGCAATGGCTACCTCAGCATCGACCTGCTGGGCTCAAGCAATCATTCTGCCTCTGCCTTTCAAGTAGCCAGAACTACAGGCGTGTGCTACCAGGCCTGGTTAATATTTTGATTTATAGTAGAGATAAGGTCTTGCCAAGTTGTTTAGGCTGTTCATGGACCTGTGGGCTCAGGCAATCTCCTCACCAAGACCTCCCAAAGTGCTGGGATTACATGTTTGAGCCATTGTGTCCAGTCAACATACTTTTATTTTATATACTCAACTTTTATTTCATTCATTTTATTTTTGTTTTTCTATTTACAATATAGTGATATCATTTATCTGATCTTTATGATCTTTATGCCACCTATATAGTACCCTGTATATTATTTCACAAAGAGAATAGTGGATAGTGTCTAAATATATACTTTTCATCAATTTGCTATCAACAATTCAAAAATTCGAAATCCACTTAGATTTTGATAGATGGTATAATTTTCTTTAAATTTCCAGGGTTTTGACCAATTTTTAGTATTTCTGCATATTATTTTGGGTAATCAAATAATAAATGTCAATGAGACTGTTTAGTGTTTTCTTATCAGCTAATGTGCTTAAGTATAAATGTATTATAACATTAATTATGTCTGTATGCTGTTGTTCTAACTTCTTAAATTTTATGCCATAAAATTTTTAAATCATTCTTTGTCACAAACTTTGTTGCATTGTAAAAATTCAATAAATATTTTGTAGTAAATGCATAGAAAGCATTTAAATACCTCATTGATGCCAAAAAATGTATACATATTTTAAGATATGTTATCTATATATCACCATAATCAGAATTGTCTAGACATAGATGGTAACCATTTTAAGCATCTCTTGCAATTGCAGAAATCAAATATGACTTGCACTTACCTTTTGGTTTTGATATATATTGAGAAATACAATTTTAATATAGAATATTTTCTTTATTAAAATGTGTATACTTTTTTGCACTCTCTGTATATAATATATTTAGTTATTTCCAGTTCTATGAAAATAATTCATAGTATTTAACATAATAGAAAGTGTAGCCATATTTACACTGGAGATCTGTTAAATGTACAAAAATAGTGAGATTGAAGATATTATTCTTTCAGCTAACATAATAAAAAGAACCAAATCTATATCAATTTATTACCTATTTTTATTAACTTTATTAGGGAAAATTTAGAAAATACACAATCATTCTAATAATGGCATTATGTTATTAACAATATTGAGTTGATAGGTATCAGTGATGGTAGACATTAGTACCTGTTGATTACCATTGTAATGAAATTATAATTTTATCTTTAAGTGTTGTATTTTTTTATTATTACCCTGAACCTTAACATTTTAAATAAGTTTTTATATTCTCAGTGTATGCTCAATCTTAGTTTACCTGCTACACTGTATTTTCTTGAGCTAACAACTGAAAATTTCATCTTGGAATCTAATAATCTGGCTAAAATTTTACTTTTGTATTTAAAAATAAATAAAATGAGAAACAAGATTAAAGTTTATAATTATATTAATAGAGTTAAATATTTATGTAGTCTCTCTGTATTTTTGATAGAGGTTTTTATACGGAGTAAGATGACAAAGCCTGCACTCTCCCCCTACCTCCACCACACACGTAATTGAATAAATTCATGTCTCTATTTTTGCAAGGATACTATTAAATTATTAGTTTACAGATATTTCCATCCCAAAACAGGTTTTGCTTAATGGGTTGTGAATGCGTTCTTTGACATATAATGTTAAAACAAACTTGTTTCTCTGGAATACCATATTTATTGGTAATATAGTATTATAACTTTAAGGAATGATTAATAAAAATATTGACTCTCAATTTGACTCTGAACAGTGACAGATGTTGAATGATTTGCTTGAATATTTATGTATGTTGATCAAATAAATGTCAAATAATTAATATGGGAAATAAGAAAGATTTTTTTATTAGTGGTGTCTATTTTGTTAACAGCATATATCACAGTATATAGTTCAGCACATTTAATTTATATCATTTTTGAAATATTATATATGTGTCACATCAAAGCAAAATTGACTAATCTGTGCAAATATTTCTTCATAATGTTAGTACAATGTAAAAGATCAAAATTTGATGTATATCTTAGTTTTCATTTTTAAGTTAAAAAAATGTTGTGATAATTTTTGTGCTTCTAGTGTACCAGAGAAGGCAACTGGGCTGTTTTCTCACAATTTCTGAGGCAGTTTTTCCTTATTTTATGAAATTGCTGATGTAGATTTGCTTCTCCCTGAAACTTTCATATATCTAAAATCATGAGGTCTAGAGGCCACTAATATGCAACAAGTCTCAAACAAAACAAAACAATTTCCATAAAAGAGATACTAACAAGGTGAACTTTTTTGCTTTTTCTGTAATTTCTCTTCCAACATGATTCTCACTTTGATTCACTTGCTCAAAATTTCTTTGTTTCTTATGACTACTCTGTCCTTAAAGAATTTCTGTCATTTCAACATTTAATAAAAATCCTATCATTTTAATCTAGGGCTGGAAGACTATGCTGCTTTTTTTACCAATTTGACATGTGGATACAAGTGTCTTGGGACCCAACGCCAATAAATTCTTTCTCTCTCTGTATATATTTTGTCTCCAGAACTATGGTGATGATGAATTTTTTAATTTCTTTATCTTGCCATCTATTACTGTTCTTAAAAAGACAGATTATTTCCAAATCTGCAGATAATTTTGCGATAGAGGGTAAAATATTATTTGAACTACAAGAGAGAGTTGGGACATATAAGTTCGACCAGAAACCAAATCTCATTATGATTTTGTACGTCCATATAAGATATTATAGCTTTTTCTTTTTCTTTCTTTTTTTTTTTGAGACTATTCCTTTAGCCCATGAGTCTCTATGCATGTTGTAACAAAAGCATAAGGTAGTTGGAGAGCAAGTGATGTACAGATTCAGTAAGGTAAATTAAATAATAGGAGGCTGTTCTCAAAAAAAGAAAAGGTAGTAGAAAAAAAGATAAAATCTGGACGTCATAATGATGATTTGATATCTGTTGTATAAAACTGCCATCGTTTATTTATCACTCACCTAGAGGTCAGTGATGATAGCAACACTGAATGTTTTCGTCTTATTCCAAGATCTCACATTGAAGTCTACTTGGATCCTATAGATGAAAATATGAGAAACTAATTGCACACTGGCAATTAAATAATTTTATCTAGCGGTTACATGCATCACTTCTCTTCAAAGTCCATTGGTGAAACCAAATCACAGGGCTTTTTCTAATTGTAATTAGCCTTGAAAATGGAGTCAGTCATGTGGCACCCAAGTAGAATTGTTGGATAAAAATATATAATCTCCAATTAAATTTTAGTTTCACACACCCACAAAAAAGTTGTAGTTTAAAAGTGTGGCAGCAAAAATGTATCTTTTGATTTTTTTTCTTAAAATGTACATGTAACAGGTTGCTACATTTGGAAACTTTTTACAGAAATGAGGAAAACTGAATTTTGATGACCACCATCAATGTCTACCATGGTCTATTATTTCACAACAAACTATTTGGTTCACTCTCTTTATCACATGTTGAACACACTCAATCCCTTGTCCTCAAGGAAGACTTAATCCTATACCTTAATGGTTGAAAGCTGCTGGATAGTGGAAGAGTTGCCCTTGTCTCATTAACCGATATGTCTGTCTTTGGTACTATTAATTTTTAAGACAGAATATCTTCCCCATATACTCCTTATATGCAATAATGGAATGTGAATACACAGGCTACAAGATACGTTTTCCAAAAAAAAGGTAGAATGAGAGACATACCGTAATTACAGGTTTGATTCACTAGGGAGATAATATGAGATTTCCTGTCTTGGGATGAGAATTAGTCCCCGGTTCTTCTCTCTGAAAGGAAATTCCAGGTACAATGTTTTTGTTTTTGATTATTTGGCTGTTTGTTTTTTTGTTTGGACAGTGTTTTTGAGAATTCCTTTCACAATCAATCCTCATTTTAAGTAGATAATGAGTCTGCCCATTTGGGGTTTTTGTGATAGTTGCAGTCATAGTCAAGTATTGAGGCAAAGATTATTTTAAAGATCAGTATACACATGCACACACATATATACACACAATCATTTGTGTGTATAGACATAAGTGTGTGTGTATATTGTTTTGTTGGTAGTACAATAACATCAAATTTTAGCAGTTTTTATCTATTGGCTTTCAGTACAGTAACCATCAAATTTAGACATAGATATGTCTATGTTTTTTTCCTTCCATAGTTTATGAGTCTCTCATAACTTATGGGTAGTCACAGGAAGAGCATTTGAAGCAATCATTTAGATAGCAAAGTAATATTGAAAGTAATATAAGGTAAAAAGAAGTTACACTCAAAGCAGTCATTTGCTAAAACAAACCCCAAAATAAAAACACATAAACATTTTTTCTTTTCCTAATCAATTGCTCTATGGGTGTGTGT
Source organism: Carlito syrichta (assembly GCF_000164805.1). Classification (NCBI taxonomy): domain Eukaryota; kingdom Metazoa; phylum Chordata; class Mammalia; order Primates; family Tarsiidae; genus Carlito; species Carlito syrichta. The sequence continues at coordinate 56,856 of NW_006998162.1, read as the reverse complement.
TTTGTAGGTATATTATGCATCTTCTAATCTGTTGCAGAGAAAAGATTTTTTGTCTGTTCCCTTCAATTTTATTAAAAACAAAATTGCTTTGGAAATAAAATTACATTATACCATTTTGTAAAGAATATGGCATCATATATAGAAATTGCCTAAGAAGATATGTAAGATTTAATATGTGAAAGTACAAAATGAGAGAAGATTAAACTTTTCTGTGTCTGAAACATTTAAATTATATCCTAATAAATGAAAAAAATCTGTTAATATATTAAAAACACTTCAGAGGCAGAAAATATAAAATCTGCTATATGATGGCTTTTTAGTAAAAATGTATCTAAAAGACAAAGGAAGCATAAAAAAATCTTTTTAAAGTAGGTAGCAATAACAAAAGATCTTTTGCAATTAACTAATTGCATAGAAAATTAACCTGCCCACCTGAGGAGAATATAAGACTTTTATATTTGACTCATTAAGAACATGATGTTTTCTGATAGAAATTATTCTACAGAGCTTATGGAAAGAATGAGTTTTACTGAATAATTTACTTGAAACTATTATGTTCCTCTCAAATAAATTCCCTTTACTGCTTAATTCTTCTTATTTGAACTTTTTTCTCAGTTGTACATCTAATGTCATTACTGTGGATGTCAGTGAAAGAGACATATTTTATATGAGTAAGTCAATAAAAATGAAATAAATGTTTAAAACAATTCAGAAAAATATTTACTGGAGTGTCTTAATTTTTTGTTTTTATTTATTGTATTTTATTTTTTACATTTTAAGGGTACTTCAAGGAAGCCATAGAACAAGAGATTAAAACCAATTAAAATAATTATAATGTTAGCTTTATAGTGGCTTTTGAATTGTTCAAATAAAATAATTCATAATGTGGAAAAGTCTGGAAAATGCGAGTTACATTAGGTTTTGGAAATGAGACTTTCCCCTCCCAAAATGTGTCACTAGCCATCTACAATGTTTATTAGGATTGACAGGACTTGGAAATTTTACCTATCATGAAAACATAATCTGGAAAATGACAACTAGCAGAAAGTCTCATGTTTCCCCACAAGACAAGTTTCTAGATGAATGCATTACTTAAAGGAATAATTTTCTAGCCAATATTTCATTTTCAACATTAGAACTGCTAGAATCATTTAAAATTGTTGCATTAAAAATATAATACTATAAATTGCTAAACTCAGACTAACCTTATATTACTCATACTGAGCTGAGACTTTAACATGATTGTAAGACTATGAGAAGTAAGTCATGCTGCTGACAATTACATCAAGTTATTTGTATAAATTTACTGTCTTTTTTTTCATACCTGAGTCTATTTCTGAGTTTTCCATTTATAATGTTGGTTGCTAAGCTCTATTGTGTCAGCAGCATTACACTATATCACTTATGATGGCTATCTTACATCTGAAAAGCTATTGTCACCTTATTTTTGTTTTAGAATGCCTTAAACCTTTCATTTGATTTTTAAATTATAAAATGAGTGTTGCCATTTTTTAGAGTAAGAATAACAGCCGAGCTCGGTGTGTCAGTCTGTAATCCCGCGCCTTTAGGAGGCTGAGGTGAGTGGATTGCCTGAGCCCGCGGGTTCGAGACCGGCCTGGGCGGCGAGACCTCATCTCTACAATAAATCAAAAAATTAGCCAGGTATGGTAGCGTGCGCCTGTAATTCCGGCTACTGGGAAGGCTGAGGCGAAAGGATCGCCTGAGCCCAGCAGGCGAGGCTGCAGTGACCGGGAGCGGCCACTGCACTGCAATCTGGGTGACAGAGTGAGAATCCAACTCAAAAAAACAAAACAAAACAAGAATAACATATGGGCATGTCTCTCTTGGAGACTGCTTGCATTCTCTTGAGTGTGTCCTTTTGGTTCAAATTAAATCTCTTTCTTTAAAAAAAAATAGAAAGAAAAGAGCATATGAAGGATTAATATAGAGAACTAATAAATATTTACTAATTAAATCTGAACTTCAACATTTGTACTTTTATTTCATCAAAGGATGGTTCAGGGTGGAAGTCAATCTTTAAAGTTTTTCATAAATATTTCAAGTTTTGGCCAGGTACAGTGGCTCATGCCTACAATTACAGTATTTTGGAAGGCTGAGGCAGGAGAATTTCCTGAGTTCAAGAGTTCGAGAGCAGCCTGAGCAACATACCAAGACCTTGTCTTTACAAAAATCATGTAAAAAATAAATATTTTAAAATGAATATTTCAAATTTTATTTTTGTTTTTAACTGAAATTTTATTTCTATATTTTAAATATAAAAATAATTGATTTTTATTTATTAATTCTCTATAGCTTACTTAGTAAATGCTTTACTTTTGAAGTTTCCAATATGATCATATTTTCAACTACACACTGCCCTCCATTTATATTATCTGTGGATAACAAAACATTTACAATCGTCTGTTAATTTTATGCACTTTATTAGTCGCCTATTGCTGCACTAACAAATTTGCAAAAATAAGCAACACAAATTTATTATCTGACAGTTCTCCAGGTCAGATGTCCAAATGCTCCTAATGGCTAAAATAAAGTGTCAGCAGGTGTATGTTTCATTGTGGTGTCACTAAAAAAAATGTGCCTTCTTTCCTTTTCCAGTTTCCAGAGGCTTCCCAGATTCCTTGGCTCATTGTTTTCCTCTATACTCAAAGCCAGCAATGGTCAGTGGAGAGTTTCTCTTCCTCTTAATGTGTATCTCTGTCACTATATTTTTACTTTTTTCACATTTAAAAAACTCTTTCAATTGCAATAGGCCGATCAACATAATCCAGAATAATATCATTATTCTAAGATCAGTGAAATAGCAACATTTTTTGCATTTTCGGCCTTTAGTTTCCTTGTCATATACATGCTGTAACATATTTAGTTATGTTAATTAGTTCCAGATATTAAATTATAGATATCTTTGTGGAGTTAGTATTATACTCCACAGTATGTTACTAATTGTTATTTTATCTTGTCTATGTTATTAGGTAAACTCAAAAAATGATAAAAGCCTGATATAAAAGGAATGCTTTCTATCCTACTATATATATTGTTTTATATGTATATATATGTGTGTGTGTGTGTGTGTGTATGAAAATGTAGAAAAAATTCTAATTTTATAAATATATATATGCATATACAAGCAGGATATTTCATTTTAACAAATAAACTTTAGTATCTTAAAAATAGTCAATTTTTAATTTTATTTCTTAATGTGCTGCCTTTCCAAATATATCACTATATTTTGCTCCAAGCAGAAATCCATTCTGAGTTGGTGTAATGCTATATTAAATATCTATCTAATTTACATTTTTCTACTTCTGTTTGAGATGCTTTCATTAGCATTTGTAGAAAACAACTGATCTATTATTTCTGTTTTAGAATTGAAATTTCTGGTTTTCATATGAAGATTTGCTTACTTTTTAGATAAAATATACAAGCAAACCTTGTATTTATATTCTCTGTAGTTTTGTAGTCATTGCTACTATTGTAGCATTGCAGTAAGTATATCTTAAATATATGATGAAATTCACCTGTAAAGTAATCTGGCCTAGTGTTATTTAGAAATTTGTAAATGTCTTTAGTGTGTGATGTATATTTAATGAATAATTCAACCAATTTCTTAAAGGTTTTCATATTACCAGTAAATCTAAAAAGAACTAATTCCAATACATGTGTCTTAATGTCAATTAACAGCAGTTCCATGTGAATATCTAAATTTCTACATGTGATGTCAAAATATTTAAAATTTTGAATGTCTACCAATAGCTGCTTATCGAGATTCTGTATAGTATTAGAATTTTAATTTACTAGGAGAAACTTTATCTGGTGAGTGTAGTTTTTTGATGCAATAAATAATAGATTCAATTTGTCTTTTTAGTTTAGATACTTAGAGGTAGTATCATGACAGTCATGACATATATTAACTAAGTCTTAAGAGATGCTAAAATGTTAAATGGGAAAAAAAGTTAATAGATGACAAGACCACCATAGCATAACCACAATAAGAAACAGACCTAAAAGTATTTTTACTATAGTAAAGAAAATCGTCTCTTTGTGTAGAGTTTCAAAACCATCTGACATTTACTTTTATAGAACCAGTGCTTTTTTCATGGCAGTAAGAAGTTTAGGGAATGGTGAATTTTAAAAACATCCATGTATTCCATCACATAAAACTGACTATTCTGGTAGTACTATGAAGTCTCAGCAAGATGCCATGTTTATTAAGGTAATACATCCTTATTTGTCTGACTTTAAGAAGTTATAAAGTAAAGATACTGTTTCATGAAATCAATTTCATTTATATCAATCATTGTCATTGAACTAATTTACAATTGCTTCTAGTGATTACATGCTAATATGGCTACAATAAAATGTTATTTTCCATATTTAGAGGCATATTTTTATGCTTACTCTTCTTTTGTTTTTGTAAGAGAAATCAAGTTCTGCTCAGATCTTTACTCTGTTGTTGACTTTTTTTTGCAAGTAGAGTTTCTGTATATGAGGCTTCTATCACTTTTGTTTTTCAAATTATGTGTAAGTTACTACAATTTCATATTGCTAACTCTTTAAAATAATAGATATTTTTGTCTTGTAATTTTTATTTTAAAATTGTGGGGTACAATTTAGGGTAAGGTATATAAATATTCATTATGTAGGTACCCTTGTTGATGAGGAGTACCCTCCCATCCCCCATCCCAAGCAGCTATTGACTACTGTTGACCCATGTCTCTGCCCCCACCCCGCAGTTTCCTGCTGCTGTCAATCCTTGTCTTATAGTATTACAGTGGTTGTTCAAGGTCCACTTATGAGTGACAACATGTGATACTTAGCTCTTTGATTCTGTGAGAGATCACTAAATATTACAAACTCTAATTTCATCCAGGTTGCCACGAAGTTCATGATTTTGTTCTTCTTTATGGCTGTGTAATATTCCATTGTGTGTAAGTACCACATTTTTTTTTTATCCAGTCCTTTTTTGATTGGCAGCACATTTGGTTCCATGTTCTTGCTATTGTGAACAATGCTGAGATAAATATATGTGTACAAGTATCTTTTTAATAGAGTGATTTGAGTTCTTCTGGGTATATTCCCAGTAGGGGGATTGTGGGGTCATATGGAAGATTGATTTTTAGAAATTTTAGGAATCGCCACACTGATTTCCACTGAGGCTGTATTAGTTTGCACTCCCACCAACAGTGTAGAAGTGTTCCCTTTTTGTCATATCCTCTCCAGCATCTGTTATTTTTTGCATTAATGATGACAGCCATTCTGACTGGAGTTAGGTGATAGCTCAGTGAAGTTTTAATTTGCATCTCTTTGATGACTAGTGAAGCTGAACATTTTTCTATGTATCTGTTGGCTGTTCGTATGTTTTATTTTGAGAAGTGTCTATTCATATCTTTTGCCCATTTTCTAATGTGCCTGTTTTCTTCTTTCAGCAATTTTGAGTTCCTTGTAGTTCCTAGATGTTAGGCCTTTGTCAGACATGGAGTTGGCACATATTTTTCCCCAGGCTGTAGGTTATCTCCCTGCTTTCTTGATAGTTTCTTTGGCTTTGCAGAAGCTTGTCAGTTTAATGAGGTCCCAATTGTCTATCATATCTCTTATGACCTGGACATTTCAGATTTTGATCAGGAATCGTTTGCCAGTTCCAACTTCCATAAGAGTGTGTCCTGTATTTTCTAAGGTTTTATAGTTTGAGGTTTTACATTTAGGTCTCTGATCCATTTAGAGTTAATTTTTGTGTATGGGGATATTTATGGGTCCTGTTTCAATCTTCTGCATGTGGTCAGTCAGTTTTCCCAGCTCCATTTACTGAACAGATTCTCCTCTCTCCAGTAGTGTGTGATGGAGGCTTTGTCAAAGATGAGTTGGTTGAGAAATTGAGGTTTTGCTTCTGGAATCTCAATTCTATTCCATTGGTCTATATGCCATTTTGAAGCCGGGCTCGGTGGCTCAGCTTGTAATCCCACGCCTTTGGGAGGCTGAGGTGAGTGGATTACCTGAGCCTGCGGGTTCGAGACCCGCCTGGGCAGTGAGACCTCATCTCTACAATAAATCAAAAAATCAGCCAGGCGTGGTAGCGCCTGCCTGTATTTCTGGCTTCTCGGAAGGCTGAGGCGGAAGGATTGCCGGAGTCCAGCGGGCGAGGCTGCGGTGGCCGGGAGTGGCCACTACACTCCAGTCTGGGCGACAGAGTGAGACTCCAACTCAATAAATAAATAAATAAATAAATAAATAAATAAATAAATAATAAAAAAATAAATATATGCCATTTTGTACCAATATCAGGCTGTTTTGATCATTGGAGCTTTATAGTAAAGTTAAAGTCTGGGAGTGTCTATACCTCCTAATTTTATTTTATTTTATTTTTATTTATTTATTATTATTCTTTTTTTGCTGAGGTTTGTTTTGGCTATCCATGGTCATTTACCTTTCCATATGAATTCCTCTAGTGTTGTTTCTAGGTCTGAGAAGAAAGCTGGTGGTATTCTGATGGGTATTGCATTAAATCTGTAGATTGCCTTAGACAAAATGGACATCTTAACAATGTTGATTCTTCCAATCCATAAGCATGGAATATTTTTCCACTTTGATTTCTTTGAGCAGTGCTTTGCAGTTTTCATTGTAAAGGTCTTTCACATCTCTGGTTAGGAAGATGCCAAGATTTTTTTTCTTTTCTTTTTCTTTTGTGGCTATTGTGAATGGAATTCTACTTTTTATTTGGGTTTGTTTATTATTGGTGTATAGAAATGTGATTGCCTTTTGCACATTTATTTTATACCCTGAGACTTTGCCAAAGTCCTTTATCAGCACAAGGAGGTTTTTGGCAGATTCTCTTAGGTTTTTAAGGTATACAATCATGTCATCTGCAAAGAGAGATAACTTGACTTCCTCTTTTCCTATTTGGATACCACTGATCACCTTCTCTTCTCTGATTGCTCTAGCTAGGACTTCCAAAACTATGTTGAACAGGAGTGGTGAGAGTTGGCATCTTTGTCTTGTTCCAGTTTTCAGGGAAAATGGTTCCAATTTTTGTCTGTTTAGGAGTATGCTGGCTGTGGGTTTCTCATAGATGGCTCTTACTATTTTGATGTATATTCCATCTATGCCTAGATGTTCGAGGGTTTTTATCAAGAAGGGGTGCTGGATTTTATCAAAAGCTTTTTCTGCATCTAAAGATATAACCATGTGGTTTTTGTTTTTACATCTGTTGATGTATTTAATTACGTTTATGGTCTTGAGAATGTTGAACCAGACTTGCATCCTGGGAATGAAGCCTACTTGGGCATGATGGATGATTTTTGTGATGTGTTGTTGAATCCAGTTTGCTAGAATCTTATTGAGAGATTTAACAGCCATCTTCATCAAAGATATTGGCCTATAGTTCTCTTTCTTTGTTGTGTCTTTAACTGGCTTGGATATCAATATGATGTTAGCTTCATAAAATGATTTGGGGAGAGTTCTGTCTTTCTCAATTGTCTGGAATACTTTCAACAGGATTGGTATCACTTCCTCCTTATATGTTTTGTTTTGTTTTATTTTGTTTTGTTTGAGTTGGAGTCTCACTCTGTTGCCCAGACTGGAGTGCAGTGGTTGCTCCTGGCCACCGCAGCCTCCACCTGCTGGGCTCCGGTGATCCTTCCACCTCAACCTTCTGAGTAGCCAGAATTACAGGCACGCACTACCACGCCCGGCTAATTATTGATTTATTGTAGAGATGAGGTCTTACCTGCCCAGGCGGGTCTGGAAACCGCGGGCTCAGGCAATCCACTCACCTCAGCGTCCCAAAGGTGTGGGATTACAGATTGAGACACCGAGCCCAGCTCCTCCTTCTATGTTTTGTAGAATTCTGCTGGAAAGCCATCTGGTCCAGGGCTATTTTTTTTTCTTTTGGTAGTTTTCTTATAACATAGTCAATTTCCTTGATTGTTACTGGTTTTTTTAAGGTCTCAATTTCTTCTTGTCTAAACCTAGGGATGTTGTGTGATGTCAGAAAATCCTCCATTTCCTTTAGATTTTCAAGTGTGTTTCTATACAGTTGTGCATAGTAGTCTCTGATAATTTTTTGTACTTCTTCAGGGTCAGTTGTGACTTCATCTTTTGTGTTTCTGATTGAGTTTATTTGGGCTTTTTTTCTCTTTTTCTTGGTCAGTCTGGCTAGGGGGCCATGGATCATGTTTGTCTTTTCAAAGAACCAGCTTTTTGTTTTGTAGTTTTTTTTGTATTATCTTTTTGTCTTTTATGTCCCCAATTTGGACTTTTATTTGGTAATCTGGATTCTTCTGTTGAAGTTAGGGTTTTGATGGTCTTGCTTTTCCGGCTTCCTTAGGTGACATGTTAGGCTGTTAACTTGTGATCTTTTCATTTTCTTTATGTGTGTTTGTAAAGATATGAATTCCTCTCTTACTACTGCTTTCTTGGCATCAGAGGTTTTGGTAAGATTTTTCTTCATTTTCATTTGTTTCCAGGTACCTTTTAATCTCTCTTTTGATTTCATTGTTGACCCAGTCATTGCTTATCATCATACTGTTTAGGGTCTATGTCTTTCTGGGTTTTGCGGGAACTTTGTTGGTGTTGATATTTATTTTTATTCCAGTGTAGTCTGAGAAGGAAAATGCAAAATTTCAATCTTATGAAATTTGTTTATGTTTGATTTATGGCCAATGATGTGATTGATCTTGGAGTACATTCCATGTGGTGATGAGTAGAATGTATATTCTGTGGTTGTTGGGTGGAGTGTTCTGTAGGTATCAATTAAGTTCATTTATTTAAGAATCTCACTGAGGTTCTGGATCTCCTTGCTGATTTTTTGTCTTGATGATATGTCTAGGGTTTTGAGTGGGGCATTAAAGTCCTCGGCTATAATATTGTTAGAGTCAATCTCTTTTTAAGTTTGACTAGAAGCTGCTTTACAAACAATGGTGCTCCCGTGTTGGGTGCATATATGTTTAGTATGGATATTTCTTATTGATGGATTGAACCTATTATCATTATATAGTGACCTTTTTCATACTTTTAAATTTTTGGTAGCTCAAAGAGTATTTTGTCTGAGATTAAGATTGCAACTCCAGCTTTCTTTTGTGTTCCATTCACCTAAAATTTTGCTTCCCATCTTCTTACTTTGAGTCAGTGAGTGTCCTTTTGATGAGATGAGTCTCTTGGAGACAATGTATTGTTGCCTCATGATATTTTATCCATTTTGCCATTCTATGTCTTTTCCTTGGTGTATTTAGTCCTTTCACATTCAGGCTAATTATTTAAATGTGAGAGTTTATTCCTGTCATGAAGTTCCTATAGAGGTGTTGTTGTTCCTCTCTGTTTGTTGTGTTTCTTTTGATTTTGGGGTTGAGTCATGTGTGTTTATAATCTTTTTCCTGCACTCTTGTGAAGAACGTTGTTGTTCTTTTTTCTCTTTCTTCTGTGTTTAATACTTTCTTAAGTGTTCCTTGTAGAGATGGTCTTGAGGCAGCATAAGTTCTTAGGGATTGAATGTTTGGGAAAGATTTTAATTCTCTCTCACTGATGAAGCTTAGTATACCTGGATAGGTTATTCTTGTTCAAAATTAATTATCTTTGAGAACTTTGAAGATTTGGCTCCAAGTTCTCCTAGCCTGAATTGTTTCTGTAGATAAATCTGCTGCTGTTCTAATTGGTCTTCCCCAGTAGGTACTCTGACCTTTATCTCTTGCTGCCTTTAGGATTTTTTTTCTTACACCTACTTTGTTTAGGTGAATTATTATGTGTGTAGGAGTTTATCTTCTCATTTGTTGTCTTGCAGGGGTTCTTTGAATCTCTTGTGCTTGAATGGTCATGTATTGGATGAGATGAGAGAAATTTTCTTGGATACTTTCATGAAATGTTTGTTCCAGGGTGGTCTCTATCTCTCTTTTTGTCTCACCAAGTCCAATTACTCTTAGGTTCAGCCCCTTGAAGTAATCGCTCATCTCTTGAAGGTTTTGTTCTGTCTTTTTAAGCTTCTTTTCTATGTTTTTGACAGTTTGGGCTACTTCTATATTTTGGTCCTCATGCTCTGAGATTATTTCTTCTGCTTGACTAATTCTGCTTTCCATGCCTATCAGTTTGTTATTCATTTCATTAACAGTATTCTTTACTACTGTTATCTCAGTTATCAACTCCTTCCTATTTTCCTCTTGTCTCTCCTCAATTCTTTTTAATCTCTCAATTAATGTCTTGTGTGGGTAGTTGGAGACCAGTCATTCTGGGGGCTCTTCATAGTTTGCATTCCAAAATCTATTTTCTCAATGTTTGACCTTCCAGGGGTCTATGAGTGACCCATATTCTTCTTTTGGTTTTTCTTCATTTGTGTAGATTTTCCTCCCCTCCCACTTTTCCTCCTCTTTTCTTTAATTCTGTTTTTCAGGAATAGCAGAGTTGCTTTTACTTCTTTTTGCTCAGTCTCCTATTCTTCTTTATGTGACTCCTCTGACTTTGTTCACTTCTGAAGTAAGACTGTGGGTTGGGGGCTGTACTTTTTTGCAGTTTTGAGATTTAGTTGAGGGGGAAGCTGTGATTCAGAAACTATCTGCAGATCCCAGTATCCACCGACAGGTGTATGGGAACCCTGGAACCCACTTCCCACTGCCTTACAATCTGTCCATGCAGTGGGGGTGTAGGTATGCTCTCCAGAACAAAATGAGGTAAGAGAAAGGAAAATAATGGAAGAAGGAAGGGGAGCTCAAGAGGAATGTGGAGTGAGAGAATAGTAAAGGGGGAAACAGACAGACATACCAGCTAACAAATGAAAAAATGAAAAGAAACACAATGATAGGAAAGAGAGAGAGAAAAAAAAATCCCTAGAGTATACAGGTAATCACACAAACACACAGTCCAATAAAATCTTGCCTATTGATGTAGACTTCCCTTACACAAACAGGGGGTCTAAAGAATAGAAAGAAGAAAAAAAAAGTCAGTAGCATAACAAAAGCAAAACAAGTATTAAAATGTTATCAAAACAGGAATGAGAGAGAGAAAAAAAACTAAAACAAAAAGCAAATGAAAGTGAGGGGAAAAAAAAAACCCAAACAGTAAAAATAAAAAATAAAAACAAGGAATCAGACTGGTTCTTAGGTCATTCCTGTATGTCCAGAGTCCCTTCAGCTCTGATCTCTAACCCCTCCCCTCTGCTCTCATTGCAGGCAGAAAGGGTTACTCATAGCTTGGGTCAGTTGCTGCAGGCCTACTTAGGTTGGGGATGAGTCAGATTTGGATTCACTTGGCTTGCTGCCTGACATGTCTTCCACACAGATCTAAGTTGCCTGTGTCTGATTCATCCTGGGGGAGGGGCTTCTGTCTCTCCCAGTTTGATGATATTACTTTAGGCCACAAGTTGGAGGCTGCACAGAATTCGGTGGGGGTAATGCAAATCTCTGCCTGGTCCTGGGTCCAAGAAAATGGCTGCAGTGGGCAGCTCATCACCGGGCAAGGACTCCTCCGCAGTTTTCCTGATCTTCTCTCTCCACTGATCAGATCCAGGGCTCCAGCTGATCCATTATGACAGATGATGGGGTGGGCCAGGCGCCAGGCAATGGGAATCAGCTGTAATGCTCACTAACGGGAGCGTTCTGAGAGAAGTATAAAGCTGATGTCTGAGTTCTCCAATGCCATTTTTTGCAGAAAGGGTATGAGGACAAAGTCTTCTAACTCTTCTTGGAACAGATCCACAAGCTGTTTATGGGAGCTGCCATAGAATGCCTCAATAATAAGAATACCCGTTGGCACATTCAAACTGCTATTACAAGTTTTGTGGCAAGAAGAAAATGTGTTCTTCCCTATCATTTTCTTGAAGCTTAACCTGATGACCCAGATATACTGATGTCTCTTTATATATGTCAATCTGCCTAATGCAAAGGTACCACCTTCTCCTCCGCTTCCTCCTCGTCTCTTCCTCCTGGCCACAGAAGTGGCACAGCTGGCGACATGCTGATACTGTGCCCCTTCCCTCGCAGATACTGCAGATAATAAAATTTTTCTCCAATTTGTTCTACAGAGCCAGAGTCACCAGGAAAGGAAATTCAGGAATAGACACAACACAAACAAAAAAATAACAATATTCCATTTGAACATAGATGCAAAAATCCTCAACAAAACTCACAACTAAATCCACAAACACATCAAAAAGTATAATTCACTATAATTAAGTGGGATTCACCCTAAAATGCAAGAATAGTTCAATGTAAATAAACCAATCAATGTGATGCAGCAAATAATTTTTTTGAATTCAGCAACACAGAAAAAGCACTTGATAAAATGTATCATCCTTCATGATAGAAATCCTGAACAAAATAACCATAAAATATTTGTATCTCAAAATAACAAAAGTCAAAAATGACAAGCTCATAGTCAATATTATCCTTAATGGGAAAAAGTTGAAAGTACCCTTATCAAACTGGAACAAAATAAGGATGTTTACATTCACCATATGTATTCAACACAGTACTGGAAGTCCTAGTCAGAAAAAAAAGATGCAAAAAATAATAACAATAATAAGTAAGTTTAATCAAATTGGAAAAGAAGAAGCCAAACAATCTGTTTGCTAATGATGTAATTTTGTACCTAGAAAACCCTGAAAACTGCTCCAAAAGATTCCTGTCCTTGATAAACAAATTAATAAAGTCTCAGTTTGCAAAATTGATGCACATAAATCAATAGGCCTGCTGTCCACCAAGCTGAGAATCAAATCAATAATTTAATCCCATTTACGATAACGGTTCAAAATTAAAATACCTAGTAATACATTTAATTAATCAAAAAATTGAAAGATCTTTTCAAGAAGAACTGCAAAAAAAAAAGTATATATATATATATAGGAAAGCATAGAGGACACAAATGAAAAACAAAATTCATGCTTGTGGATTAGAAAAATCAATATTATTAAAATGGCCAAAGTGCCAAAAACAATTTACAGATTTAATGAGATCCCTATCAAGTTACAGATTTAATGAGATCCCTATCTAATTTTACAAAATTAGAAAAGAATAAATTTCATATGGAAGCAAAACAGATCCTGAATAGCCAAGAAATCATAAACAAAAAGACAAAAGCTGGAGGTATCACATCTCTCAGTTTCAGATTATACTACAAGGCACTAGTAATAAAACAATTTGTATTGGTACAAAAGTAGACACATAGCGCAATGAAACACAAAAGAAAACTTAGAAATAAAATGAAATACCTATAACTTACCAATCTCCCACAAAGCCAACAAAAACATACACTGGGGAAATGTTGTCTTGTTTAATAAATAGTGCTGGAAAAGTTGGATAGACTAATGCAGAAGACTGAAACTGGATCCCTATATCTAACCATATCCAAAAGTAACCCAAAATAGATGAAAAGCTTAAATGAGAAACCTGAAAGCATGAAAATTCTAAAAGAAAACTCTGTAAAATCTCTCTGGATATTGGACTAGGTATATAATTTATGTCTAAGACCCCAGAAGCAAATGCAACAAAAACACATATAAATGAGTAAGACTTAATTAAACTAACAGTCCTCTGCATGGCAAAAGAAACAATCAAAAAAGTAAATAAACAGCCTACAGATAGGGAGAAAATATTTGTAGACTATACATCCAACAAAGAACTAAAATCCAGAATCTACAATGGAACTCAACAGGTTAGCAAAGAAAAAAAATTGAAATAGAACTACAATGAGATTTTGCCACACATTACCACAGTCAGAATGGCCATTATTAAAAAGTCAAAAAACAATAGATGAAGGCAAGGATGAAGTGTAAAGGGAATGCTTATATACACTGTTGCTGGTAATGTAAATTATCACAACCTCTGTGAAAAACAGTATTGAGATTTCTCAAAGAACTAAAGCAGATCTACCACTCAATTCAGCAATCTCAATTCTGGGCATCTACTGAAAAGAAAAAGTTTATTGTACAAAGAAAACACTTGCACTCATATTTTTAACTCAGCGCAATTCATAATTGCAATCTTTAGAATCAATTTAAGTGCCCATCACGTACCTATCAGTGGATAAAGGAAATATCACACACACACACACACACACACACACACACACACACACACACACACACACACACACACACACATACACACACACACATACACACACACACAAACACACACACACAAACACACACACACATACACACACATACACACACACACAAACACACACACACACACACACAAACACAAACACTTTGAATTACTATTAAACCATAAAGCAATTTGAATAAAATAGGAGGCCGATATCCTAAGTAAAGTAATTCATAAATGGGAAACTAAATATTTTATGTTCTCATTTATAAGTTGGAGCTAAACTGTGACTCCTCAAATGAATAAAGCTCGATTTCTAGTTTACTGAGAGTTTTTAATAACATGTAAGTATTAGACTTTGATTTGAATTATGCACAAATATAATTAATTAATTAATGTATAAGTGTATTTATACTTATAATACAGTAACATTTATTTCTTTAATAGAACTTCCATCACTTTTTCATTAATTTAAATTTAATTTTTATTAATTTATTCTGGTGTGTATCCTTTGAATGACTGTTTCATACCTATCTCCAAATAAGAAGTTTTTTTGATAACTCATAACTGAAATTTTCCTAATTTACAATGTGTCTCAAATATTTCACATATTGGGATTATGAAAATAAAGCAATCTTTAAAAATCAGAAATAATATCTTACTCTATTTTTCAAATTAGCTATCATTTTGAAAGACTATATACATCTTATCAGTTTCAATATTTTTAAAATTTCCAGTCTTTTCTACAATTACAATTAGACTTTATAATCCAAAACTTATTTGTCATCTCCTTCCTATGGTCACACTTTATACCACTGAGTCAGAGGTATTAAATCTGCACTATGATTTTTTAACTAAAATACACTATATTAGAGAAAAATAAATACATTTATTATGAAGAACAAAAATTGCCAACTTATAGGTTAATCAATGAAAACGATTATTTCCCAAATATATTACAAAAAGAATTCTTAGAAATCCTTTAATATATTCTTAGTTGGCCTTATATCTTTTTGCTTCACAGTTTGTGCTTTTGCTAATATGATTTTTTTTCCTAATTGGCTGAACCTCTAGTTTTATTGTTGTGATTTTACACCTACCTTTTTTTATTATTTTAGTAGAAACTCGATGTGTAGGAATTTTTTTACCACAAATTTTTCTGTATAATTGAAAGTCTCTGATCTACTCTTTGAAATGCCTTTATACTCAGAATTCTGAAATACAATGATTATCCTACTATATCTCTAATTATTGATTACAGTTTCAATTATTCCTAATATTCTATTGTTCTATTCATCCTCAGTGTCTTCCTTAAAGTATTCATATTCTCCAAATTTACACCTTTTATACTATTCACATACTGCACAGTCTTTTCTCAGATTTTTGTAACTTTGTCTTTAATAATACATGTATTCTCTAGCTTTACAATTGTTAGACCTATTTATAGATTAAACTCCCTTATATGCTGAAGATGCTTATATACAACTGACTGATAAATATTAGCCAATATTTCAAAATATAATATATAATAGTTTATTTTTAACATTGTGGTACTTAAATATAGTGGATCTTAAGACAATTTGGAAAGAAAATATGTGCCAGAATATTTTACATGTGATCTAAAACTTATACTCAGTAGCTATATGGCATATATAAAACATTTGTCACATGTATAATATATGCAAATACATAAACCACATAATTGCTAAATACCTCTTAAAAGTAAATATTTATTTATGATACATTATTTATTAGGGTAGTAAATTATATTTTGTCTAAGAGATTGTCTATATATTTAGTATGCATGTCAAGACATTTAAAAAATATGTGGATATTTTCATCTTCTCCCAGTTTTTTCAAAACTTAGAACAATTTCTATGTTACAAAAAATATTGGTAAAGTTTTTTTAATTTTTCTACAAAGAAGTTTTATGGGAATTATTGATATGTACTTGATTTAATGTAGCTTAAAATTCATTAAATTTAGAATTCACTTTACAAGGGTTTTCTGCATTGTGATCTCATATCCATAATACATGGTACTATGTCAAAATAAATAAATGTAATACTAAGAATTGAGAGTTTTCCCTTTAAAAATATAGCTTTTAAAAACAACTATCTCCCAACTATGCTGAAAAAGATATTTAAGTCAATAAAAAGGCACTAAATAAGAAAATATGACTGGGCATAGGTACAAACAATGTGTGTTATTGCTTCTGAAATAGGCAGAATAAAGGAGCAAAGAGTTCAGAGTATGTACCTGGAAAATCAATGTTTCTATCAGAGCAAACTTACTGGAAAATAAAAATTGAAAGTGAGCTTCAAGAGAAGATCCGAATGGATAAACAGAATACCCTTTTTAAGGCGACAAACACATTCAGTATTCAAAGGCAGCAAGTATTTATAAGCATAAACTTAAACACATGTATCATTATTATTTATCATATGTTCTCTATCATATATATTTTTGGAAGAAAACTATAGAATACTGTATATCATGCAACGTCTTTAATTTAAAATGATCTACAATGTTGGATGCAGTGGCTCAAGTTTATAATCTCAGAACTTTGGGAGACTGAGGTGAGAGGATTGCCTGCCTAGGGCTTAAAGAACAGCCTGGGCAACTTGTCGAGACCTCATCTCCACAATAATTCAAAAATTAACTGAGTATGGTAGTGTATGCCTGTAGTTCTGGCTACTTGGAAGGTTGAGGTGGAAGGATTGCTGGAGCCCAACAGGTCGACACTAAAGTGGCAGTGAGCATGACACTGCACTCCAGCCTGGGTGACTGACAGACTCACACACACTCACACACACACACACACACACACACACACACACACACACACACACACAAAATTATCAGGGTGGTGCTGTGTACCTGTAGTTCCAGCTATTTGGAAGGCTGAGGTGGAAGGATCGCCTGAACCCAGGAGTTCTAAGCTGTAGTGGCTGTGAGCATGCCACTACACTTTGACCTGGACTACAGGGTGAGACTCCAACTCAAAAAAAACAAAGAAATAAAATGAACTATAAGAGTATCTACCATTTTTGTAACAAATTTTGTAATAGTTTTCAAATTATTTATAATAATAATTAAGTGATTCTTCTATGTGTTATAATATGTGACATCTGCTTCAGTATAAGATACATTCTTTATCACGTTTTGAATATATATGGTAATTATAACGTTTAAAAAATGCAACTATATATAATAAGAAGAAAAGAAGAGAAATCAAACAAAACAGAATAACAAAACCTAAATCTTAAGTCAGAGATTTCCATAAGAATAAGAACATCTGCATTATTATTATAAGTTTATTTTAAATTTGTTTGAAATTCTGAAAAGTTCATTTTTTTAATATAATAAATAATAATGATTACAAGTTTACCAAATGAAGGATAAAGTTATACCACAGAATTTGTAGGATAAAGAAAATGAAAAAAATATGTAAGATTCAATTGTGGTAGACAAGACTTAGTAGAAGATCAAAAAATGTATTAAAACTTAGTAGAAGATTTAGAGATGAGAACAGTGATATTGAATAATCACAACTTAAAAATTAAATAATAAATAAATATTTTCTGGGCAGTGTATTAATATTCTATGTTTCTGACCTAGTGCATGTATTTAGATATTAGAAAACATATTTATAAGTTAAATAATTTATTTATAAAAGTAGAAAAGCTTAAAACTTTCTTTACAAGAAAATACAATTTCCAAATGCATCATTTATTTTTTCTTTTCCTTCTTTTATAAAATGGACAGCATTATTTTCTTCCAGGTTTCAGAGGAAATGTTTGCAATTTCTGTCACTTTAGCAATGTGTTGGCTAGGGGTTTATCGTAGATGGTGCTTACAATTTTGAGGTATGTTCCCTCTTTGCCTAGGTGTTCAATAGTTTTTATCAGAAAGAGGTGCTGGATTTTACCTAAAGCTTTTGCTGAATTTAATGATATAATTATGTGATTCATATTTTTATATCTACTGATGTCTTTAATTACAGTTATGGTCTTGCAGATGTGGGATCAGCCCTGCATCCCAAGAATGAAGCCTACTTGGTCATGGTGGATGATATTTGAGATGTGTCATTGAATCCAATTTGTTAGAATCTTGTTGAGTATTTTTACATCTATAACTACTGAGGAAATTGGCCTATACTTTTCTTTCTTTATTGGATCTTGGCCCAGTTTGGGTATCAGTGTGATGTTAATTTCATAAAATGACTTGGGGGAGAATTTGGTCTTTCTCAATTTCATGAAATACTTTCAATAGTATTGGTATCAGTTCCTCCTTGTGTGTTTGGTAGAGCTTGTATAGAAATCCGTCTGGTCCAGGACTTTTTTTTGTATGTAGATTTCTGATGACAAAGTAGAATTCCTGCATTGTTATGGATCTATTTACTGCCTCAATTTCTTCTTGTTTCAATCTTGAGAGGTTGTGTAGTGTCAGAAAGTCCTCCATTTAATTTAGGTTTTCAAGTTTGTTTTTAAACAGATGGACAAAGTAATCTCTGATAATTTTTGGTATTTCTTCTGGATCCATTGCTATTTGACCTTTTGTATTTCTGATTGTGTTTACTTGGGCTTTTTCTTCCATTTTCTTGGACAATCTGGGTAGGGTTCTATATTTTTTATTCTTTCAAAGAACCAGATTTTATTTTATTGATTTTTTTCTATGATATTTTTCTCTTCTATGTCCTGTATTTGGACTTTTAGTTTGGTGATCTGAATTCTTCTACTGAAGTTAGGGTTTTCATAGTCCTGTCTTTACAGCTCCTTTCAGTGATTTGATAGGCTGCTAACTTCTGATCTTTCCACTTTCTTGATGTGTGTTCTTAAAGAAATGAATTCCCCTCTCAGTACTGATTTCATGGCATCCCAGAGGTTTTGGTAAGTTGTGTCTTTATTTTCATTTGTTTCCAGAAGTCTTTTAACTTTTGTTTTGATTACTGCATTGACCCAGGATTGTTCAGCATGATTCTGTTTAGTGTCCAGGTCTTTATGTGTTTTTGGGGAGCTTTGTTGGTGTTGTTATTTATTTCTATTCCACAGTGGTCAGAGAAGCTGCATGGCAGTGTTTCCATCTTATGGGATTTGTTTCTACTTGATGTATGGCCAAGGATGTGGTTGATCTTGGAATATGCTCCATGTGGTGATGAGTAGAATACATATTCCATGTTTGTTGGGTGGAGTATCCTGTAAGTATCTATTGCGTCCATTTGGTCAAGTGCCAAGTTGAGGATCTAGATCTCCTTGTTGATTTTTTCCCTTGATGATCTATTCAGGGTTGATAGTGGGGTATTTAAGTCCCCAGCTAAGATAATGTTATAGTCAATATCTTTTTTTAGTTTACCTAGAAGCTGCTTTATAAAAGTTGGTGTCTCTATGGTGGGTACATATATATTTAGGATGGCTATTTCTTGGTGAAGGATTAAACTTTTAATCATTATGCCGCGAGTGTCCTTGTCTTTTTAAAAATTTTTGATAGCTTAAAGGCTATTTTGTCTGACATTAAGATCACATCTCCTGATTTCTCTTGTGTTCTGTTCACCTGAAAATTTGTTTTCCATCCTCTAACTTTGATTCTGTGTGTGTCCCTTCTGATAAGATGAGTCTCCTGGAGATAGCATATTGTTGTGTCATTTTAAAAATCCAGTATACCGTGCTATATGTTTTCAGTCATGCATTTATTCCATTCATGTCAGATCAATTATTTTGGTGTGAGAGTTTATCCCTGACATGAGGTTTTTATAGAGTTTGTTGTTGTCATTGTTTGTTTATTGATTGTCTTTTGATTTTTGGATTGATATATGTTTGTTGTTAACCTTTGTCCTTCATTCATGTGAAGAGCTTGGTCATTCTGTATTTTCTTACTCCTGTGCTTAATATTTTCTTAAGCATTTCTTGTAGAGCTGATCTGGAGATGGCATAAACTCTCAGGGATTGAATGTCTGGGAAGCATTTGGAGTCACCATTGCTGCTGAACATTAGCTTAGCTAGGTAGAAAATTCATAGTTGAAATTGTTTCTTTGAGAACTTTGAAGATTGGACTCAAGTCTCTTCTTGCCTGTAGTGTTTTTGTAGATAAATCTGCTGCTATACTAATTGGTCTTCCCCAGTAAATAGTCTGATCTTTCTCTTAGATTTCCTTTAGGATATTTTCTATTCTACCTACTTTGCATAAACAAATTATTATGTGTCTAGGAGATAGTCTTCTCAATTGGTGTCTCGCAGGGGTTCTCTGAATCTCTTGTGTTTGAAAGGTCATGTATCTGATGAGATGAGAGAAGTTTTCTTGGATAATTTCATGGAATGTTTGCTCCAGGGTGGTCACAGTCTCTTTACCTGCCTCAGGATTACAAATCAGCTGTAGTTTCAGCCTCTTGATTCAACCATACATCTCTTGTAGGCTTTATTCCATTTTTTAAATCTTCTTTTCTATGTTTATAACAGTTTGGCTTAGTTCCATATTTTGGTCCTCAGGCTCTGAGAGTCTTTCTCCTGCTTGGTTAATTCAGCTTCCCATAGTTGTCAGTTTGTTATTTATTTCATTACTGTGTTCTTTATTGCTATCATCTTGATTATCAACTCCTTTACGCTTTCCTCACCTCATTTCTATTCATTCTCTCTATTACTATCTTGATATTTGGGTTTGTGGTTTGAGACCAGTCATTCTTGGGGCTATTCATTGATTGAGTTCCAAAGTCTGTATTCTCAGGGGCTGTCTTTCCAGGGGTCTCGATGGTACTTGTGCTTTTTCTTTGGTTCATCTTCATTTGTGATGGTTCTCCTCCTTGTTTTTTCCTCTTCTTTAACTACATTGCTCAACTATGGGTAGATAGCTTCATTTTTGTTTGCTCAATCCCCTGTCCTTCCTTATGTAGATCCTTTGGATTTGTTCAATTTAGAAGTTATATTGGGGATGAAGACTGTGCTTTTTGTAATTTTGAGATGTTACTAAGATGTGATGGAAAGCTGTGGTTCAGAAGCTAACTGCAAATCACAGAACCCACTGACAGGTGCATGGGCCTCCTGAGACTGACTTCCCCCCACCTTACAATATGTCCATACAGTGGGAGTATATTTATGCCCCTGAAAGAAAAATGTGATGAGAAAAAGGAAAATAATTGAGAAGAGGAGAAGGGAGACAAAAGGAAGATGAAGTTAGAGAAAAGAAGAAGGAAAACAGACAGGCACATCAACAAATGAATAAACAAACAAAGAAACAAAAACAAACAAATATGAACAATATACAAAACAAAAATACTGGCGATGCTGTTTGTCTTCAAAAATATCCATATGCAAACAGAAAAAAATTAAAAACAGAAAACAAAAGACAAAAAAATGGCAGAAACAAAACAAATACAAAAATGTAAACAAAAACAGAAAGAAAAAAGAACTCTTTCTATGGCAGTTTCTGGAACTTCAGGTGGGTCTCAAGCACTGCTGCCACTCTTGACTGCTGCCATGATAGGAAACCAGATCCAGTCCCCAGCTACATTCCTCTGCTCTCAACACAGGCCAGTTGGTTTGCTCTCAGTATGTGTCAGATGCTCGGTGCACGGCTGGGGAAGGAGGGTGAATCAGATCTGAACTCACCCCAACTCAGTCTGCTTCTGCTGCTGCCAAGTCTCCCACTTGGATTAGATGTATGCATGCCTGGTCCAGAGTGGAGGTGGAGTATTTGTCTCTCCGCTTCTGCTCCTGAAATATCATCTCTCGGTCAGCAATGGTCAATCCTACAGGGGTGTGAAGATTGTCCCTGGGCCTCAGGTTGGAGGCTGAACAGAGAGGAGTGTGCTAATTCAGGTCTCTGCCTGTCCCAGGACAGAGAAAATGGTGGTAATCGTGCTCGTTGGCAGTGAGGCTCAACTCCAGATTTCCTCCATGCACTTTCTCCATGGTTCCTGCTGCCAGTGGTCAGTGCGCTCCTACAGGTGCCAGGTGCTGAGGAACAGCTGATCACTGCTGCCTTCTCCTAAGTGACTTTGGAAAATGGCGGATGATTCTGTACATGGGAGGCTCTGATCTCAGAGCAGGGGTGAGTTGCAGCCAACTTTGGAGGGGATTCATGGGTGCTTCATCATGAGTCTCCCATCAGATGGACTCTCTATCACCCAGCTGTGTGCCTCCATGCAGTCTGTCTTTATGTTCACTTGCCCTTTCAGAGACTCTCACATTCCTACTGGTTCCAATCACCATGTTACCGCCAACCCAATCAAACGTTTCATTTCTTAATGTGAATGGCATTATTATTGAAATGAATTTCATCACAGTAGAATAGCTAACATTTTATGTAAACTATTGTGTTCTCAAAATTCTTCTCAATGTGGAAGAATATTCCAATTATATACCATATTTTGGTGACAATGTGACTATAACAATCAGTAGTTTTTATGATAATTAAGATATTGATTATGTGATAGAAAAAATAGATAAAAACGTTACTGGTCAAAAAAATAATTATAATCAAATATCATAAAGAAAATAAAGAAGTACATTACAGTGACAATGCTCAAATAATGAGACCATACTCAAATTAGATCTCTCCAATATAATCTTGGGATATATCTCTTAGATAATATATTGAGAAAATATGGTAACGTTCTGAATTGTCTCTATCTAATGTCCTAGAAACATTGCATCCAGAAGAAAAGTAAAATATATTTTATCAAATCATCAATATCTACTTAACATAAATATTTTTAAATGACAAAATAAGATTAAGTATTAATAGCTATAATTTGAGAAAAATGATTATTTTATGTTTTCTAAATGTACTATTTCTCATATCAATATTGTTACTTATCAAAATAAATTTTATCACAGGGACAATAGATTAAATTTTGATAATTATATACATTTAATTACATCAACCTATTATAAGTGTACTATTTGATTATATTAGCAACTCTTCAGTAACATAACTACTCCCATAATAATTATATGAATATTTCACATTTTTATTAATGCTCCATTTTTATAACTCTAAGAGTCAATTGATTTTCTTCCCTAATCTCACCTCTGAAAAGCACTATATTCTTTAAACCTTTAATTTGTGAAATCTATCATCTCCATGGCATTCAGATAAAAATATCTTTGCTTACTTGCTTTTTGATTTTAATTTAACTTAATTCAGATCAGTACTGTGCTTATACTTAATCAGCCAATAATGTGCTTACAATACTTAATCAGCCAATAATGGACTCTCAATGGTGCTTCCATTTCCAGGACCTCTTGTATCTCTCTGACTAGTTTTCTGTTCTGTCACTGACTCTCTGGAACAATAAACTCAGATTAAGAAAGTCTGCAGGCTTTCCCTATTTGTCATTGTTGCATATAATCTTTGCCCCCTTCAGCAGCTTTGCTTCTGTTTTTCATAGTCGACCTGCCTTGGTAGTTTTATCATGCTGATCAAGCTGCGTTGGGCATGAAATGTCACAAGTCAAGAACACCATAGATTCTCCATATTCATACTATAAAACCAGCAGTTGTCTATGAACAACCATTTTGAATTTGTAGTTCTCATTTGCCAAATTTTCGAAGTCCTAAATTGATTGTGTCTTTTCAAAGCAACACTTATGCAAATAAAGGAACCATAAAATAATGAAGCTGTGCTCTCCATGTTTTGATTAAATGGTTTTTAAACTTGACTAGTATTCAGCCATAATACAATTAAATGAGTAGCCAAAATAATCACAGATACTTACTTAAAATATGATAACTGTATGAATTTCAGCAAAATAAATATCTCTGCCAAGATAAATATGTTGACAATTGAAAAAGAAACATTAGAACTCAATGCCTCTTTAAATAAGTGTGTTATATAATATTAACACAAAATTTAATACTTTCTGAATCTACAATCTCACATTAATATAGATGATGCCAGCTATGGAAAGAAAACAGAAATTGAAAGTTGAGAGAAGTTCTATGAGAATAAAAATAAGTTAACACATACATTTTTATTAAGATGAACAACTCTCTGAGTTTGTTCATGATACTAATCATAACTTTAATAAGTTCCCAGAAACCTTTTATTCATTATTTTATTTTTTGTGAAACACATTTGTAGTATGTTATTTATACAACTAGGCTTTTCTTTTGTCCCACGTTCCTTAATATTTCTAGATAATTTTAGATAGAATATATTGATTTTATCTGCAACCCATGACTTCTATTATATTTAATGGGGTGTTATATGAAACATGCAAATTGTATTGGCTTTTGAGTAGAGCTCCCTTCTTGTTCTTCTCAGCATGGGTTGATTCTTAGGGCTAGTATGACCAGTATTCAATATTATTTTTATCTCATGAGCTGAATTGCCACTTTCTTCATCAAGGCTATCTAATATTGCTATCTGTACAGATTTTGTATCCAGCCATTTACTACCATATATTGCAAATACGATGTGAGAGACTGTGGATTGTGTTTGAAACTGAAATTAAACTTTTAAAAAAAATTATGCCTCTTAAATTTTATTATTTTACCAAATTTATATATATATACCAACCTAAATGTGTCTCTTTATCTCATATTTTTCTGTGTATTTTTTTTGCTTATTCATGACACTCTCCTTTGAATTTTGTTATTTTTTATTTTAACGTTTTTACTTTATCTTAATTTCTAAGAAAATTCTTTGAGATAGTTTTAGTTGTAGTATGTAAAATATTTTCTTCATCAGTGTTATTTATACTGTAGGTAAGGTTATACTTTAATAAACTTACACTCAGGAATTTTTGTTGATAAAATGTTTTACAATAATTAAAATGTCAAAATAAGTGAAATTAAAATCACTGTAGACATTTTAATCTAAAGTGTTTCATTGTGCTTTTGAATTTTTACCTATCTATTATTTATTCTTAAATATTGAATGCCACTATGATTATTTTTGATATTTTTGTTAGAATTTCTTCTTCAAACACTGAAAACTTTTAATAAAAATTCAATATTGTTTTGCTTCTGTTATAATGAGTAAATTTATATTTTTTTGCAGTTTTCAGAGTTTTTGTGTGTCACCTGATATAAGAAAAATTAAAGCTATTTTACACTTTAAAAAATCTAATATGGTAAACTATAGAGCTTACTTTTTTATTAGAAAAGTCTTGCTAAATTAATCCTATCTAGAATGGTACTGAGTGTCTTTGTTAAAGTTATTATTGAAAAAATTATTTTATATCATGCCTACTCAAATAATCACAACATTAAATGTTATAAATATGACAATATACAGTGTTCAAGAATCTGAAAACCTTGTTTAGCTGAATTGACATATGACAATTTCTTTACTAAGGTAATTATATATTAAAAACAAATGAAACTTTTATACATTTATTATAATCACCACGTGGAAGCATGTTTCTGACAAATAGTCATTACTCAAGACATAATACACAAGTAACATGGAAGGACATAATAAAGACTTGGAATGTGTATTATTTTACAGGCAATGCTTATAATACAGAGACCATAAAATTGCAAGGTGAACATCTGCAAATGAGAAATAAAAGTAACTGATATCATAGAAAGTGACAGAAAAAAATTAACTTAAATTTAAGCCACAGAGTTATATAAAATCTTTTTTTAACAAGCACAGTAACAAATATATGTCTTTTTTTGTTACTTTATTTTATCAAAAAAATGTGGGTTTCAAGTCAGGATTAGGTACATGAGTAATGTATGTGCAGCTGATGTTTGGGCCTCCAACTGGTCCTCACTTCTGTTATGTATTTAGTTTTTTTTAATGGAATGAAAACATAAAAAAAGTTTGCCCTCACTAATCATCAAAGAAATGCAAATTAAAATAACACTGAGATACCACCTAACTCCAGTCAAGTTGGCTATTATCAATAACTCAAAAAACAACAGATGCTGGAGAGGATGCAGGGAAAAGGGAACGCTTTTACACTGGTAGAGGGAGTGTAAACTACTACCATTTCTGTAGAAAATAGTGTGGTAATGCCCCCAAAATCTAAAAATTGATCAACATTCCATATGATCCAACAATCCTCCTTCTGGGACTATTTCCAGAGGAACACAGATAATTTTATAAAAAAGATACTTGCACACGCTTTTTTATTGTAGCACTTTTCACAATAGTAAAAACATGAAACTCACCATGCTGCTTGATGAAAATGGATTGGATTTTTAAAATGTGGTTTATGTACACAATGGAATACTATGTAGCCATAAAGAAGGATAAAATTATGGATTTCACAGCAACTTGGATGGATTTAGAGTCGGTAATGCTAAGTAATCTATCACAGAAACAAAGAACTGAGTACCACATGTATTCACTAATAAGCGGACCCTGAGCATTTATTATAATTTTTTGTTGTTGTTGTTGGAGTCTCACTCTGTGCTGGGGGCCAGCCCCTGCAGGATTTGAGGGTTCCTGGAAAGATGTGGTAGCATCGGCGATTATTCTGGAGAAATAAAGAGAAAGAAAGAGAAGGGGGGAGAAAAAAAGAGACTGAACTCTGTCTAGTGCAGAAGTCCCTTTATTGAGAAATACAAAGGGTTTTTATCCTCTAATTTTGCACAGTCAGACTCACGTCTTCTATGTGAACACAAAACCAGGTGCATGGGGGCATCCCCTGCCCACCAGATGTTTCTTCAAGCATGAGGAAGTACAAACCCAAAATTGTCTTTCTTTTCCTTATGTTTGGCTAATGTCTTTCAGAAGTATTAATACAGTTTCTAAAAATATTATACCATTTTATCAATGGCAATGTATATATTTATTTTATTCTACACAATTTACCTATGACTAACTTTCCTAATGATTAACAATCTATTCCTATACTTTATCCTAACACATACAATGGAACTTAAACAAAATGACTAAAACTAGTTTTGCATAATGTGACCCAGTCCAAAGGTCATGCTGGGCTCTCAGCACTAGGGCTCTTTGATGTGGTCCTGGCATGAACCAACCTGAACCGCAGTCAAAGGGAAATAGGAACAATGAGTTTCTAATGTTAGCTGGTGTTTGTCCCAGTCTTGGAGTTTTCATGCTTGAGCTAACAGGAGGCTTTATTGCCAAGAAAAGGGAGAGGTAATGGGGTCAACAGCTCCCGAACACATCCTAGTGGTCTTGCGGTCAATGGCCCTCCCTGATCCCTAACGCTCAGTGGGCCTCCATGGCCGGCTCCCAACAACTCTGTCACCCAGACTGGAGTGCAGTGGCTGCTCCCGGCCACCGCAACCTCGACCTGCTCGGCTCCAGCGATCCTTCCACCTGAGCCTTCCAAGTAGCTGGAACTACAGGCACACGCTACCATGCCCAGCTAATTTTTTATTTATTGTAGAGATGAGGTCTCGCCAAGTTGC
>NW_006998162.1:0-29460 GCF_000164805.1 Carlito syrichta | reverse complement strand
TCGAAACCGCAGGCTCAGGCAATCCACTCACCTCAGCCTCCCAAAGCGCGGGATTACAGGTTGAGCCACTGATCCGGCTCATCATAATATTTTAAGAAAGAGATTGGCAATAGCGGGAAATTGCTGGGGAGGGGGAGGGGCACATAACTTCAAGACAGGTACAAGATCTCAAACCAGGTGAAGTGGGGACCAAAGGGAGATCCAAAGTTTACCTGTAAAATGACCACTTGTCTACCTAAACCTGAATTGTACCCTACATCTTTAAAATAAATAAATTTCAAAAGTTTAAAAAAAATAGTCTCTAAATCCTTCCAATGTCAAAGTATGCACAACTTAACAATATTTTTTTCTGTATGAGTGCATGAAAGGTGAAAAAATATCATACTTAGTTTACAGCAGTTGACAATCATTGTACAATACAATAATTTTACTTTAATGCATCTTTTGTTTTATCAGAATTATAGATAATAATTTTATATGTTTCATCTAGTAGTTGCTTTAATTTGTATATACATTTTTCCTATGAAATTGTATTAAAAACCAATGGATCTTTAAATATATGTGAGAAGCAAACCTCAAGTTTAATTGAAAACAATTTTAATGTAATTAAAAAAAACTATAAGATATACCAAAAAATACAACTAAAATGCTATAAGATAGACCATAAAATTAAACTAAAATAATATAGTACTGTAAAAGTAATGTTAGTCCAATTGGAATTTCAAATTTTCTATAAAAAAATAATAAGATTTTAAAAAGTATATTAATAAATCATTAAAAATTCAATAGGAATATATACACATGCATCTAGATTTTTTTAAAAAACTTCTTAATTTCATTGCCTTAAGGAAATAGTTTAACAAGCCTCTTTTGTAAATTAATATAGCAAGAAACAAAAAATAATAATTATGGCAGATTTTATCACAAGTAATATATTTAACCTAATGTGTGCATATATAAAACAAAACCTCAAATAATATACTTTCTATTTAGCCCTGAATAATAGTTATATACATTTACAACTATTACTTATAAATGAGTATCAGCAAATATTGTTGAATCAAAGAAGTCTGCATTCCCTGACTACAAACACACTAGCCCACATATACACAAACACCAATTAAAGAAAAAATAAATTTAAGCAACTATATTCATATAAATTTAGATATTTAAGGCACAATAGTTTTCAATAATTGCTGATTCTCACAGGAAATATTTCTAAAAAATAGAAAAGTGTTTATTTATATCCACATGCAAACACTATAAATAATTTGTAAAAGACAAAAAACAGTAATTGGAGAAAGATGTATAATTTTAAATGTACATATTGGATAAGAGCAAAGGTAAATGAACTAATACTTCAATTTTGAAAAAGTATAATAGAAAAATTAATGAAAGTGAAAGATAAACAAAAATCGGAAGACAGATAATGAAATAAAAATCAAATAAATAAGATTAAATAGTTACCTTTGGAATTAATAGTTTGAAAAATTACAGTGATGACACATGAAAAGAAATGTGCAATATTGGACTGAAATATGTGCTATAAAGACAGAAGTAAACATATAAAAGGACATCTTACAGATATTCCAGTTAATCAGTAAACTTGAAGAAAGATAATATCACAGAAAATAATCAACGTCATAGGAAAATATGTGTTGTCAAATTTTTAAACAACAGCTTAATAGTTTTATGAGGGGGGCCAAAAAAAACCCAAAAAACACCCAGAAGTTATTCACCAAAATTGTGTTTACATTCTTACATGTTTAAACTTCAGTCACATTTGAAAATACTCTCTATTTGATGCAATACATCTATTGAGACACTTTTTCCACTGCTCAAAACAGTTTTGAAGTACTCCATTTTGATGCCTTTAGTGCTTCTGCTGTTTTTTGTTTCACCTCTTCCATATTTCTCTTTGAGAACAAACATTTTTCATTGGGAAACAAACAGAAACAACAAAAAAGCTACTGGGATGAGATTCAGTGAATAGAAAGAATAAGGATAGAGATCATACTGTTTTTTGTCACCAATCACTGTACACTTAGTACCTTTGGGGAAGGTGTCTTTGGAATCACCCATCACAAGATGGGCAAGCACATTGAAATAATCTCCTAAAAGAATTCACCGAAGTTGAACTCAGCCTCACACCACTAGCTGATACTTTACCACTTACCTAGTAACTTAGCAAAGGAAGTCTGTACTACAAGAGGCCCACTCAATTCCGATTTTAGTTTTATTTTGTATCTGTGTGTTTGTGTGTGTGTGTGTGTGTGTGTGTGTGTGTGTGTTAGGAGGAACCTACCATAGTGGCTGTAGAATAAATTTAATTAGATATTACAAAATAAACTTCCATAAGACCCAAGACCTAGACAACAGCATTAATGTTTTAAATAATATTTATTATTTAATTTATATGAAAAGTTCCAGTTGACAGAATATAAAATATATTAATGCATTAAGTAATACAAAAGGTAATTGCAATTTTGATAAGGAATACTATTTAGGTACCCATGTTATTTAGCTCTCCAATAAAATCTGCTTGTTTTATTTTAACTTTTTCTACTAATCTTTAATCAGATAATTCATCACATTTATAGCCATCCTAAAATTGTTAAATTCTGTCTTCTAATATATTTTCAGTTTACTTAAAAAATTTCATCTATTTTTTTTTTTTTGTAAATTGAATTGTATCCCTTCTATTTAAATTTATCAATGATATTCTGGTTGGATACTGAATCTTGATTTCTCCTCCTTTAGAATTGATTTCACTTTTAATTTGTTTTAATACTTCATTTACTTAGCTGTGTTATTTTTTAGGTGTTTTAAAATTTATTTTGTTTTGAAGATGTAGGGTGTAATTCAGAATTAGGTATATAGGTGGTCATCATGCAGGTTTAAGTAAAGTTTGGGGTCTTACTAACGTGATCTTTTTTCTTTTTTAGGTAGTACGATTTTGTAATTTATCTAATTTTTCAGTACTCTTATGGGATACAAATAGTTTTTGATTTGGGCTTTAAATTAACAAGGGTGCCTGAACGATGCACATTTGTATACCTAACCCTTAACTGTACCCCACAATTTTATAATTAAAAAATATGTTTAATAAAAAATAAAAATAAAAATAAATAAATAAATAAATTACCCACCATCTCTAACTGTGCACGAGGTACCCAGTAGGTGGTGTTTTTTTTTGTCCCTCCACAGCTTCATCCCCTCCCCCTTCTGAGTCTCCAATTTCCCTTACACCATTCTCTGTGTCTTTCATATTTTTATTTTAACTCCCACTGAGAACGCTGATCTTAGTTTGGTTAGGATAATGTTCTCCAATTTCAGTTGCTGCAAAAGACACTATTTTATCATTTTTGATAACTAAATAGTATTCTATAGTGTATATATACCACAATTTCATTATTTACTGATTGGTTGAGGGACATTTAGGTCAATTACGCATCTTTGCAATTGGAATTTAGGTTGATAACACATCTTTGCTGAGTTGAATATGCAGGTGCAGTTGTCTTTTTTATATAATAATCTCGGTTCTTTGCGGTAGATACCTAGTGGTGGAATTGCTGGAACAAATGGTAGATCTACTTTTAGCTCTCTGCAAAATCCCCATCCTATTTCCATAGAGGTTGTACTAATTTACAATCCCACCAACAGTGTATAAGTGTTCTTTTTTCTCTGCAACTGAAGCACCTGCATCTATCTTTTTTTAATAGTAGCCATTCTGTAGTACGCAATATTTTATTGATATTTTAATTATCATTTCTCTAATAGAAGTGATGTTGAGCATGTTTTCATATGTTGGTTAGCCATTTTTGTATTTTTTTTTCTTTCTGATTTGAGTTCTTTGTCAATTCTGGATATTAGTCCTCTATCATATATTTAGTTTGTGAATATTTTCTCCTATTTTGTAAGTTGCCTAATTTCCCTGTTGATTATTTCTTTTACTGTGCAGAGGGATTTTCAATTAATTAAGTCTGACTTGTTTACTTTTGTTTCAATTGCATTTGCTTTCAAGGTTTTAGCTATAAATTCTTTGCTCAGGCTGATATACAGAGATTTTTCCTAGAGTTTCTTCTAGGATTTTTATGGTTTCAGGTCTAACAGCTAAGTCTTTAATCTATCTGATGTTAGTTTTTGTATATGTGGAGAGTCAGAAGTCAATTTTTATTTTTCTACATGTAGCTGATTTTCCCAGCACCACTTGTTGAATATGATGTTCTTTCCCCAGTGTAGGTTTTTGTCTGAGATCTGTTGGCTGTTGGCATTTTAGGTTAATTCTGGATTCTTTATTCTGTTCCAATAGTCCACGTGTTTGTTCTTATACCAGTAAACAAGTTGTTTGGGTTACTACAGCCTTGTGCTATTACAAAGCTAGAGGTATCACATCACCTGCCTTCAAATTATATTGCAAGGCTGACTTGTTTTTATTCATAAATAAAATGATGGTCATCAGTACATTTCTACATTCTAATTGAAAACAAACAAAAATATGAAGTTGACTCAATTATTCTTTAGGTTAAACTCAATTTTGAAGTAGAATAAGAAAAGAAACTCCTTCTGAATTACAGAGAATAGAGAAAAAACTCACTGCAATCTGTTTAATGATATTCGTCATGATCACTTCACTCTCTCATGTATATCAAATGCAATAAAATAAAGTTATGCTGGCTAATGCACAGATGATTTCTGTTTAGTTGAGTGATTTTCAACTCAACAATGTGCGAAATTACTTTCTTCATAATGAGAATATAAAATATCTATTAAATATATGCCATGGAGCAAGTCCCTAAGTGACTGAATCAAACTAATATGTTCTACATAAAGATTTAAGAAAAATCAGAAATTTTCACGAAATATATACAATATTTGCTTCACTATATTTATAGACATTCAAAAAAAGAAAAATTTTGAAGAATTTCTTTAATCTTCAATAATGCTTATTTTATTATATCTATAAAAAGTGTTGAAAATATTTTTACTGGAATTATATTGTCATTTAGAATTTTTGTTGTGGTAAGTCAGATGTTGATGTGGACAAAAGAGTAGCAATGTTCTGAAGAAAAATGGAGCTTTTGATTTAAAAATATCTTTTGTGAACAAGTTATTTATCAGAGAAAGGTGAATCTGCCTAAATCATATTTTGTGTGTGATTAGTGCATAGTAACTGTCGCTGTTGGTTGATTTGTTTGAGAAATGGGGATATAGGTGTTTATCGTTTAACTGATTAAATGTTTTATTTAGTGATTATAATGACAGCATTATAAATTCCTAGTCTTTTTTCAATATGAGTTTATTTTGTTTTGTAGTAGTAGTACAGTCATATGTAAAATAGTTCACACAAATTTATGTTTTATTTATGATTTGTTCAAACTACCAGAGACACTAACATAAGTAAAATAAAAAACAAATTATTAGAAATATTTTTAAATTTACCAAACTAAATTTTCTAGCAATCATGGTTATAAATACTATGCATATACATTTATCTTAACCTGGAAAAGATAATTTTAAATCACTAAGTAATTAACCAATGCTTTTAGATGCCTGCTAATATAATAAAATAAATTATTTGCCAAGAAAAAAAATTTTTAAAGCGTCAATTTTTTCACATATATACTTTTCTGTGTGTAAGCATATAAAATAAATTTCAAACATTGGTATTTATCCCATGAAGTTTCTGTCCTCCATTTTCTTCTTTAAAATAATTTACTTACTAATGTTACATGTTGCTCTGTAACTATTAAAATCCTATGTGTAAGGGCTATGAGTGCAATCTTATGGTTAAAGCTATCTCACAAGTAGCCTTATTCAATGATACTTTTAACTAAGCAAATCATTATGATTAAAAATGTAAAATGTATACAAATGTAATATTTAATATTTATAAACATAATATAATGTATTATATATAATATAATACAATGTATGAATCTAAATTTAAATACAATGTAATATGCAAAATGCATATAAATGCTTTTTGTTATTCATTCACATTTGGATATATGTGTACATACATGCATACCTATTAGACTGATCATCCAAGCAACTAAACCAAAGCAAGTATTTAACAAACATATATAAATGAACTACTTTAATAGTTATATAAACACTATAAATTTTTAGATTGAAACTATTATCTCATTGTGGCACAAGTTTTAAATGAAACTCCCCTGAAAAGGGTCCACTTTGAACCTGTCAACCACAACATAAAAAGAAAAACTTTCATTTTTGAATTTGCATAATAAAAAAAATCTTATAGCAAACGAAATCAATGATTATACTAGATCCCTATAAAACAAAAACATCCAATTGGATTTTAGATGCATGTATTTTTTTTTAATTTAAAAAGCCTAGAATGAGAATGACTAATTTTATTTTTGTATTTTTATTCAAAATTATCAAACAAATGTACAGCAAAATTATAAAAAGAAAAAAGTGACAGATTCAGATATTGTTTCATACTTTGGTAGTTATTATATATATGATAATATATAATCTATGTATTTAATAGTATAGAATTTAATTGTAGAGTCATTTTCTTCATCATCATATTTCATACTTGGTTAATTATATTCATGTTTGGCAAAGGTTATTTACAAATCACAAAGTTTGAGAATAATAGATATTTGAACCAAAATAATAAGTAAATACTCAAAATTTAAAAATGAATAATATTATTTAGTTCATGATTAAACTGTGCAATGTGAAACATTAATTTTTAATTGCATTATGTTTTTTCTAATATATAAAAAAATACATCCCATTAATGTTGAGATAGTAATTTGAATACAAATATATTTAATAGAAATAAATTCCCTAAATTAAGTAATGCTGGAAAAGGCTAACTATAATTCCAAGTTTAATTTAACTATTCAAAATGTTATTAACACTATGAAAATAATGTCATTACATAATTTAAAAATAGTTTGTAATTTATAAGCTCAAAATAATAAATCAGAAGTGATTTTTACTATATCAAAGAACCAAGTTTATTTTTAAATCCACCTAGTACAGAAAACTGATTTTGAATGATATATACCTTCAATGATAGAAGACATTTTTTAAAATAAATAAATAATTCCCATATCTTTTACAGTTCCATGCATTGAAATTCAGTGATGAAAATAAAAGTGAATACTCAATTAAATAATGCAATAAAAACATTGTGCTAAAATGTCAAGAAAAATTTGTTCTCATTCTGTCTCATGAGAATTTTTATAATTGCTTCATTAACAAAATATTTACAAATAATTAGAACAAATTAGAATTAATTTGTAGTGAAATATTCACATCAAAATTATGAACATTATTCCAATCTGCTATGGTAAGAAAAATAAATAAAGAAGTATTCTTTGATCTTAAGCAAGTCATCTTTTCTCAATTAAGTTCATATATTTCTTCATCTGTGAAAAATATATGAGCCAAGATGTTTGGCCATACACTTTGCAATTACAGAGTTTTATAAACTAATGGAAAATTCACTATCACTGATCTAGTAGAGCAGGCAAATGGTAATCACATACAAGAATATATGTGACTTTAAATTTAAATATTCATACTTTTAAATACTTTATTATGTTTCAATTTCAAAGGTGTTTGTGTATATGTGTGTGCACCTGTATGTAGATGTGTATTGTCAATAACATTTTTACTTATTAAATTCTAAACAGTAAAGTTAGTATCATGATTTTTAATATATTTTCTATTGTAGACTATGGCTTTGCCATTTATTCACATAATTAACAAGAAAAACATTACTCAAGCAAAATCAATGACTTACAGGAAATGGTTCATTAGGATTATAAAAATGCTTTAAAAATTACTCCTCAATTTCAGTTGTAATCAGAAGTAGAAATTTCCTATAGTGTTTGAAAGTCTACTTGTCCTATCTTTAGTAGTTTATTTGACTAAATTTTTTATAAAATAAGTTAAATTAGAGCAAATATAACAAATGGTATGTTAAAATTGAATATATCTCTAAAATGTATATTATGAAATAAAAAGTATTGAAGGTAAACTTTATTTTTATAAACACTAGAAATTCATGGTGAGGAAAGGATGTAAATTCCAGAATCTTCAACTTTTTCATCTTTCTTTTATAACAAACTATAACAAATCAGTGTGAAGTTCTTTTTAATAATCTTTGAAAAAAATGAGAATAACACATAAAGTACTTCTATTTATACGGGTTAAGGTTGAGACATTGGTTAATAAAAGAATAAAATTGTAAAGGAATAACAGTCCTACTATTTTTGGTTTTTGAAAATACATTTATTTTTCACTAAAGTATGTGATATGCTTATTCAGATGAGGACATGTATGTATATATGCAACATATGTATTATTGCCATTTAAAATTAAATATATTAATATTTTGAATTTTTAAAACATTTTGGTTTTCATTTATAATATAGTAATAGTAAATATTGATAATATAAACCAAATAAAAACTCTTGATTGTCATATATTTCAAGATTGTAAAAGGACATAAAGGTAAACAGTTTTGAGGATAGTTGAAATAGTTAAAGTTACATTCAAGTATCTTTATTGGGAAAATTATATGTATATATACACACATATATACTTCCTTATAAAAAATAGGTCTAAACAAAACAATTTATTTGAGAAAATAGAAAATCATAAAAGTATCCGAGAGAAAGAAAGTACGAAGGAAGGGAAGGTAGGATAGGAAAAAAGGTAGGTTTCACAATGGAATTATTATTTTAATTTAAAACATTGCTGTTTAAAAAATCTTATTAGGAGACAAAATCTGAACATTTCTGAATCAATCTATCAATAATAAGCAAAAAGTATTTTGTTAAAGTCCATTCCTTTTGGGGGGGGCTTTTATTTATTTTCCCCAGCTTTAAAAAATGATATAATTACTGCATACAGTGTGGTTTTGATATATGTATACACCAAGAAATGATAAAATCATGCTAATAACACATTCATCTTGTCACATACTTATTATTTTTTTTGTGTTGACCTCTACTCTACATTTAAGCTCTACTCTCAGTAATTATCTATTACAAATAGTTTATTATTAACCATATGAGGGGGGACTCTTGAAAAAATGAAATTTTTCTTAACAACATTGTGTATTTATTCTTCATGTTTAAACATCAGTCACCTTCAAAGTACTCTCCATTTGATGCAATATACTTACTGAGACACTTTTTCTACTGATCAAAACAGGTTTTCAACTTGTCAATTTTTATGTATTTTAGTTCTTTTGCCATTTTTTTTTCACCTCTTCCATATTGACAAAACGTTTCCCTTTTAGGACTTTTTTCATATGGTGAAACAACAACAAAAAGACACTGTGGTTAGATCTGGTGAATAGGGAGGGTGGGGCATGGGAATCATGTCATTTTTGGTCAAAAACTTCTGAACGTGGGCAGCAGCGTGGGCAGGTCTGTCATGTAAATCACTCATCATAAAATGGGCAAACATGTTGAAAGAATCTCTCCCCCAAAATATTACTGAAGTCAAGTGTAGCCTCTCATAAAAAGGCTAGCTGGTACCCTGCTGCAGATGGGTTGCTGGGCATGTACCACAAGAGGTCTGCCCTCCAAAATATAATTCTGTTTTGGGGAGGTTTCCCTGCAAATAGTTACTATGCTGTAAAATAGTCTCCGAAATTATTCGTCTGGTCTACCTAAACTTTGTATCCTTTGACCAACATCTCCTTGCCCCTCAGCTACCACCACCCACCATCCTAGACTGCCTCTGTGAGTTCAACTTTTTAGATTCCACATACAAATGTGATCAAGCATTGTCTTCCTGTGTCTGGCTTATTTCAATTAGCGTAAAGGTAACCAGGATAAAACCATCTGGTTTTACTACCTTCACAAATGCAAGAATTGCCTACTTTTTAAAGGCTAATAGTATTTTGTTGTGTGTGTGTGTGTGTGTGTGTGTGTGTGTGTGTGTGTGTGTGTGACTGTGTGCTCATTTGCCTGCTGGAAGACACTTTGTTTTCATATCTTGGTTATTTTAGATAATGCTGTAATGATCATAGAAGCGCATATGTCTCTTTGACGTTATTATTTCATTTCCTTTGGATGTATACACCAAAGTGAGATTGCTGTAAAAAATGGCAGCTATTTTTAATTTTTTGAAAATCCGCCATATTGTTGTTTACAGTGCCTTTACCTAGTTGCATCCCCACCAACAGTGTACAAGTGTCTCTTTTTAAAAAATGTTCTGGCCCATACTTATCTTTTGGTTACCAGAAGAAGGGGTGCAACTCCCAGTGTGGGGCGACGGGTTGATGTCGACGACTCAGATCTTGTGTTCAAATTCGGAAATAATTTGCAGACACAGAAAGTCGCAAGACAAGTGAACAGCTTTATCAAGCAAAAAGTAGTGCACTCTTAAGAAGAGAGAGCAAGCAGCAACAGTCTATAGAAGCTGCTGCTTCTTCCTCTAACTATTGTTGAGCTATAATTTTTATTCTTAAGTACTGAGGGATGTGTTTTTTGTTGTTGTTGTTGTTGTTGTTTCATTTTTTTTAGTTAAGGGTGTTTGTTTCTTAGAAATGGATTATCTTTTGCTAGGTTACTGTTACTCCTCCCTCATCTCTGGCGGGAGTTTTTGGTCTTCTGGGTTTATACTGGTACTGTCGTGACGTCAGACGTATGATGGGAGTGGGAGGCTCCCCTAGGGTAATATTATGCAATGATATTGTAATGAGCTTAGGTCAAGTTAAGGACATTTAGTTGAGCTATTGTGCCAGCATCTGAGTTAGGGCAGTCCCTTTTGGGCAAGCATCTTGGTATAAGAGGAAGTTCTTAACCTTATTAACCGCATCTTCAGCTTCCAGTTGTATAACAGGGGCAGGGCCAGGGGTATTCCTGTGGACATTACCTTTCTCCATGACTCTCCCTTTCTATCTGCCTAACCAGCCCCTAACTAAACTTCTCTCTCATTTTGCCTTTTTCGTAACGCTATTTTAACAAATTCAAGGCAATTATCTCATTGTGGTTTTAGTTTGCATTTTCCTGATGATTAGTAATGATAGCATTTTTTATATTACTGTTTGTTATTTGCATGTCTTTTCAGAAATGTTTATTCAGGTATTTTGTTAATTTTTTAATCAAGTTGTTTGATTTCCTTATACATTTTCTGTATTATTTCCTTTTCAGATGTATGGCTGACAAATATTTTCTCTTATTCCATATATTTTCTTGTCACCCTGTGGTTATTTTCTTTGCTTTGTGTAAGATTTTTAGCTTGATGCTATTCCAGTTGCTTATTTTTGCTTTTTTTGCCTACGTGTTTGTGGTCCTATATCAAAAGAAAAAATATTGCCAAGACAAGATGAGGAATACTTTTTCCTAAGTTTTCTTCTAGTTGTTTTACAGTTTGAGGTGTTATGTTTAAGAATTCAATACATATTGAGTTGAATTTTGTATATAATGTGAGATAAGGGTTCAACTTTATTCTTCTGCATATGAAAACTGAAAGAATAAATCATGCTAGAAAAACTGAATATCTATATTCCCTAACACTATTTATCAAAACGATTGGCTGGTACTATATAATATTAGATATATTTATCTTTTTTTATTGTCATGGAATGAAGAAAGTTATACTTATTATAAGTCATTCTCTAGACAAAGAAAATAACTGATATATTTATCAACTTATAAAAAGAAATTTTAAACATGATAAATAGTCAAATTAAAATGACAAATTATAAAGTGAAGTAAATATTGGTAAATGACATTAAATACATAAACATAAAATAAATATTTGTAATATATTTGTAACAATAGAGAACAAAAATTGAATGGCCCAATAAAAAACACGGGCAAGAAATACAAATCAATTTGCAATGAATAATTAACAATAGTTATAAACATATAAAATATGATTAAACTCGTATAAATAAGAACATTACAAATTACAACTACATTGATATTCTATTTCTCTCCTGTCACACTGGTCCAAAACCCCATCTTTGATAATGTACTAAACAGCTGATCCTTGAACAACACAAGTTTGAACTGCAGAGTTTCACTTACATGTGAGTTTTTTCCCCACCTCTGCCCTGAGACAGCAAGATAAACCCTTTCATTTTCTCCTAGGCCTACTCAACTTTAAGACTACGAGGGTGAAGACATTTATTATGGTCCACTTCCAATTAAGGAACATTATATATATATATTTTCTTATGCTTTCTTAATAACATTTTTTTCTCCCCTCTGGCTTACTTTGTTGTAAGAATATGGTATAAAATACATATAACTTACAAAATATGTTTTAGCTGTTTATGTTATTAATAAAGCTTCTGGTCAACAATAGACTATTATTAGAAAGACAGCAGATAATCTCGCTACTGTCCTGTCTGTTGTGCCCTTCCCAAATCTTCTTTTTAGTAAATCTGCCTTTATAATCTCTTTAATAAATCTGTCCTTGTTCACCAATACTATGCTATCATGATACGTGTAGCTATATAGTCTAAGTCCTGAATTTAAACAATGTGAGTCCTGTAACTTTATTCTTCTTCACTGTTTTGTTGACTATTTTTGCCTCTACCTTTCCATAGAAATTTTATTATTGTCTCAATATCTATTAGTACATTTTTGATACGTTAATGAGAATTTTTCAAATTTAATAGAACATACTTGGAAGACTAAGTTAACACTATTGAATCTTTCAATCTACTAACTTAAAAAAGTAGACTATTAGTAGTTAATTTGAATGGAAATTGAAAGATATAGGTGGATTGTTGACTACACAGGGGATTAACTTGCCTAATCACCACTTTATTTAAGAATAAACTGAATATGCACATTACTTATTTGTGGAGGGAGAAAATACAATAATAAAGGAGAAAAATAAAAGACAAATTACTTAAATACACTTTGATTTATAGATAGGGATTTTTTTGAAATTATGCAAATATTATGTTTTAAAAATATTCTTTACGTAATCATTAAAATTGTAAGTGAAAGAAGTGAATCTAATTTATATTGGTATAGCACATGACAAGAACCCTTTTAAATGAATTCATAATGCAGTAAGTTGACTAAAATTTTTAATGTGATATAAGACCTAAAGTTAAAAAAAAAAAACAAAACCTTCAACAAAATAAGTGTGTTTTAAGTCATTGTATTACTTCATTTCCTTTTACAGATTGTTGATGTGTTGTGGGATAGCAAATGCATGAGTATGTTATTGTAACTCAAATCTATGATTTTTGCTATGAGAAAAAGAAGAAAGAGGACAATTGAGAACATTTAAATTATTTCTAAAATTTTTGCTATTATGAACACAGCTGTGTGAATATATACATACAGGTGTTTTTGTAAATTTGAGTTTTTATATCACAGGAATATAAACAGAGCAAAAGTATTTAATGTAAATAATGCTTGAATTATTATTATTTTATTTCATGAATAATGTCTTTTATGTTTTAGCTAGGGCTCACCACCAAACCCAAGTACACAGAGATTTTCTCCTGTTTTGTTTTTCTTCTGACATTTGTTTCTTGTTTTGTTGTCTTTCTATACATTTTATAATTTTTTGTTTTAAATTGAGGCTTATAATGTATTTTGAGTTATTTTGTGAAAAATATAAAGACTGTGTCTAAGAGATTTATTATTTTATATATGAAGGCCCAGTACCAGCACCATTTGTTCGAAGAGACACTCTTTCTCCATTGAATTGCCTTGTCTCCTTTGTCAAAGATTAATTGACTATATTAATGTTGATCTATTTTGGGGCCATCTATTTTATTCCATTGATCTATGTGTGTCCTTGTTCACCAATACTGTGCTGTCATGATATGTGTAGCTATATAGTCTAAGTCCTGAATTTAAGCAATGTGAGTCCTCCAACATTATTCTTCTTCACTGTTTGGTTGACTATTTTGCCTTTACTTTCCATAGAAATTTTATTATTTGGTTTCAATATCTATTAGTACATTTTTGATATGCTAATGAGAATTTTTAAAATTTAATAGAATATACTTGGAAGAACATGTTAACATTATTGAATCTATAAATCTGGGAATGTAAAATATTTATATTTTATTTAGATATTTTTTATTTTATTCTTTGTCAGTTTGTAACATTATGCATATAGGTCATATATATGTTAGATTTGTACCAAAGTATTTAATTTTAATTTTTT
The DNA here is from genome assembly GCF_000164805.1 of Carlito syrichta. NCBI lineage: Eukaryota > Metazoa > Chordata > Mammalia > Primates > Tarsiidae > Carlito > Carlito syrichta. The sequence continues at coordinate 15,306 of NW_006998162.1, read as the reverse complement.
TAAGTGTACACGTGTTTCTTGTCAATATATAGAAATACAATTTGTTTGTTTATGCTTACCTTGTATCCTTCCTTACCTTGTATGTGTACCTTTGCAACCTTCCGAAACCCCTTGATTAGCTGTAGATGTTTTTATTAGATTATTAAGATTTTCTACATAGAAAAATGCATCATCTGATAATAAGAACATAAGTATTTTATATTCTATAAATTTTGTATACTTTTTTTTCTTTATTTTACTGACTACAACTACCAACACTGTGTTGAATAAGAGTGGTGAGAACAGATACATTTGTTGTGCTTCCAATCTGAGGGAAAACAATTATTTTGTTACCATTATATATAATATTAGCAATAGCCTTTTATAGATGCTTTTTTTTCCACCAAATTGAGATGGTTTCACTCTATTTCTAAAAAGTTTTCTCTGAGAGATTGCATCCTGAATGAGTATTGAATGTTACCAAATTATTTTTCTGCATTGATTGAAATGATCATGTTTTTTTCGTTTGACTTAATACAGTAGATTATATTGAATGATTTTTCAAACATAATCCAGCCTTGCATCACAGGTATAAACAGATTTTTTCTTTTATTTTAAAAATATGGGGTACAACTCAGGGTTAGGGATACAAATGGTCATTATTCTGGTACCCTTGATGAGGTGTACCCCCCAACTCCCTTGGCAGTTTCCCACTACTGGTATAAGCACATTTTAATTACAGTAGCAATATCTATATATTTACTATGTGTGTGTGTGTGTGTGTGTCTGAATATAGTTCATTAAGATTTCAGTGTCTTTGTAAGAAACATTAAACTGCATTTTAAAATATGCCTGGTTCTAGTATTGGGGTAATATCAAATCTATAAAATGAATTGAAAGTGTTTCCTCTTCTTCTATTTTAACATATCAAATGACATTAAGTTTGTCGTATTATGTTTATAAAGATTAATGACAGATTAATTATACTTTGAAAATAATGCTTATGCTTTGGAAAAATATACTGGAATATTTTTAAATAGCAAGATATGAATTAATAGACTTGACTCAAAATAATCTAGGTTTAAGAATGGATGGACAGAGATAATTTTTCATAAATTGAGAAATTTTAAATTTAGTCAATGTGCCAACTCTAGCTCATTTTTTTTCTCTCTCCCCACTTTTTACTGTGTTAAATTTTTCTTAATGCAATTTTATTGTCCAATGCTCCCATGTCATTACTTTTTATCTGGTTTATACTTTATTGCTCTAGATTATTTATTTAGATTAATGCTAAATGACACTTGCTATACATTTGTTTACAATGTAATGTTCTTTCTAAAATAATTTTTCATATTACTCTCTTTTTACATATTTTTTCTAAATATATTCATCATAGTTACGAGGAGAAAAGCCATATGGCATCTGTCATGTGTGTTGTATTTTTTAAAAGGCCATTCAATTTCTTTTCATCTGCTCTCACCCCTTTTGAATAAGAATAAACATGACAGATTCATGGTTGAAGGACACAGGAAAAACAACTTGTCAGTCATTTTCAAGGCTATCTTGTGTCTCAATGCACAGAAGTTAAATTGCTATGAATGCTGTTGTGTGATTAAATGTTATTGTGATTAAATGATATTTGCTTATTTTTATATTTAAAATATATATTACCTTTAATTAGAAGTATTCAAATCATTCTTATATGAATGGAATTTTTTAGATAAGTCATATTGCATTTATCTTCTTAAGTTTCTCTTTTTCAAAGCACCCTTTCATCCTCAAGTTTTCTTAAAAACTTTAGAATAATTAAAAGAATAAAAACTGAAGAGAGGATGAGTAAAGGAAATTAGAATATAGTTCTACCACTGCCCACAGGAAAATATGTATTTGCAGAAAGAGTTAAACTAGTTTTTTTCTTTTTAACACTTCTTTATTGCACTCCACTCACAAATTAGAGGTTACTTGTAATGCCTAACTATATAACAGTGGAAACAAGAACAATAGGTAATACTTTCAATATTATGATGTATTAATATATAAACATAAAATAGATTTTCAAAGTAGAATAAAAGACGAGATTAATACATGCTTGCCAATGAGTCAATATATGTAGACCTATAAGCAGTTTTTATTTACCTCTAGAACAAAAAATATATATTGTTTCCTTTCAGGTAAATAAATAAAGTAGAAAGATTTAAAGTCAGAAGGCTATGACTCTGGTAAGAAGTGATAAATTTCAAAATAAATAAGTTACCTATATTTGGGGGGAAAATTGTAATTTAAATTTCTACAAATGGATCAGGGGCCGAAATTAAGGCCAGATTTACCAATACTTCCTGTAAGGAAAAATTAAAAAACAAAATATTAAGTTTTAACTCTATGGTATAGTTTTCTGGAACTAAATGTTTCATCAATATTGCAAGTTTTACCAGGTATAAACATTAACAAAAATTAAAACATAATTTTGATAATTGTTTCATGTACATATTTGTAAAAATATTAATATGATTTCACCAGGGAATATTGCATATATTTAATTTTATGAATTTATGTGTTATTATTATTATAGATCTTAAAATATATGCTCTATTTTCACTAATATGTATATTATTACTGCAATAATAAAGTGCTGTAAGATTTCTGTGGGAAGTATGTGTGCACAGGATATCTGTATACATTTTACATATTCTTAATGTTTAGTATAATACTGAACATATAGTAATTATATTTATAATATCTAAATAAATTTTGCAGTTATAAATACTATTTTAAAATTATCTTAAGCCCAGAAATAAATTTTTTAAAAGGTCATGTGTGTGTGTGTGTGTGTGTGTGTGTGTGTGTGTGTGTGTGTGTGAAAGAGACAGGGAGAGAGGGCGAGGGAGACAGAGAAAAGAAATTGTGTTTCTTTGTGTGTAGCATCATGTCTTTACTTCTGGAAATATTTCCTAACACTTTTGCTTTGGATCCCTCATTATAGAAACGTAAAGTGATCTTTTCAAGCTGTAAGTCATATCACATTTCTCCTAAGCTTCACAGCTTTGGTGCCTTTTCCTTTTATTTAAAATAAATACAAAGTAATTATTATGGCCACTACACTCTCGCATTGGCCCAGTACTCTTTTACTTGGTGAAAATGACAAGTGTATCAGCTACTTTAGAAGTCAGTTTATCAATTTCTGAGGAAGCTAAATCTACAACCACCACGACTCAGAAATTTTATGCCTGCTAAATATTTACCCCTGGGAAATGAAAATGTATTTATCAAAATACTTTGACACAAATGTTTGTGCCTAATCACCACAGATGTCTTTCAACAATTTAACGAATAAACTCACTTAATACATTCATAGAATAGAATACTAATCTACAATATATAAGAAAAAAAGTGTTGATTCACAGAATAATATGAATGAAGCTTAAAAACAGTTTACTTGAAAGAACTCACTTTTAATACTATTGTACTGCTTTCATTTATCTGACATTCTAGAACTGGAAAAAATGAAAAACAGATAAAAAATATCATTAGTTGTCAGTGTTTGGGGGATGGGGCAGGAATTGATTACAAAGAGTTAGGATAAGGAAAGTTTTGCTTTAAGAACGCAACGCATTTTAGTGGTGAACTCATGTAAGTCATATCACTTTGCTCCTTTTTTTCAGAACTCATATATCTTTACAATACAGAGTAAATTAAATTTAATTGTATATACACACACAAAGTGGGACCCCCAAACAACAAAGAATTCATTTTTGGAGAGCAACCTCCTTGTAGTACAAACTTCTTCCGCTAGGTAATTATTCTAGGAATCCATCAGCATCAATGTACCAGCTAGTGTTGTTGTGAGATGCTGTATTTGGCTTCAGTAATTTTTTGGGGAAGAGATTATTTCAACGTGTTGTTCATTTATTAGTGGGTGATTTTTTATCACACTTGCCTACATTGTATTGTTTTAGGAAGGAACCTCCCCTTGTGTGCATGCATGTGTGTGTGCGTGTGTGTGTTTTATAAACCACCAAAGTTTGGTAATACCCTAGACAGAGTGGAATAAATGACAAATGAATATAAATATATTACAAATGTATTACATATCACATTTACAGGCCTTGGAAAGAGCTGATCAGGGGTGGATACGGTAGATCATATCTGTAGTCTCTGCACTATGAAAACAAGTCTGATAAACATAACAGGACCACTACCTCTTAAAAAAAAAAATGCTGGTGTGGCCGTGTGTGTCTAGTGCATTAGCTACTTTAAAGGCTGAGGTAGAAAGGCTTGATGTTAAGCAATTGAGGATGAAGTGAGATTTTGTCATCCCAAAGCACTCCAGCCAGAGTGAGAGTGTGGCCCCATCTCTAAAAAGGGGCGGGGGGAAGAACTGATCTGAGTAACTGAAAAATAATATTTTTTACAGATATGGGAGGCTAAGGACAAAATGACCTGGACACAAACACTGCATTTTATGAGGCAAATTTGTTTTTATGAAAATGAAAATTAGCAATTATAAAATTAATATGTGCAATAAGATTGAACAAATACATACATGTATTATTATAGGTAATGAGACTCAAATCTTTCACTGTAAGAGAAGATATTACAAAGTTATAAATAAAAAAGGAGAAAGGATAGGGTTTGGAGGCATCAAAAAAATTGTATTATATATATCAATATAATTGTATTTTGTATGTATGCACATACATATTTATATTTATTTGTGTGTATTGGTGTATGCATGCAAATAAATATAAATATGTGTACTTATTTGTGTGTATTTGTATACTATACATTATATTATGTGCATATTTGTGTATACACACAAATAAATATAAATATGTATATTTATTTATGTGTATTTGTGTATTATATTTATTATATTATGTGAATGTATTTGTTTATGCACGTACATAATATAAATATGTGCGTGTATAATTTTCTATCCCTGCCTGCTATGAAAGCCTAGAAAAAGTATCATAATGGTGACAATTTATATACCTAGTGTCCAAATCTTTGTTTTTGAATATGCTCTAATAAAATAAACATTCTTTCTCCAAGAGAAGTAACCACTGAAAGTAGTTACTACTAAACCAGCAATAGAGCTACTTCAAGATGACTCTGACTATATTGTACTGTCGAAAAGAAACTACTAAAAAAATAGAGATAGAGATATGTTTTAAAAAAACACAAGAAACTATCTGAAGGTCAAAATGGCCAAAGCTGGAATAATTTATGTAGTGAAATAAGTAATTATAGTATTGGGTTATAGCTCAATGAAGAAAATAAATAATTTTAAGTTCATTGTGATACATTGTGAATAGATTCTAAAAACACAAGTTTTTCTTGTAGGATAATTCAAAATATTTAATCCAGAAGAAACCATTAAAACAGAAAACTAGCAATAGAATGTCACTATAATGATTATTATAGGTAAGATCTACTAGTAGTGACCAAAATGAACTGCTGCACATTTAAAAAGAAACAGAATTTTTTTGATACTGTATTAGAACAATAGAATATTTTCATTATTAATGAGTTTAAATAAATCAATGATAAATTTAAAGATACATATACAGTTTTAACCTATGGCACAATACTATTTTTCCAGAAATCTATTACTTTCCTTCTAGAAGAATAAATTACCTTATTTATTGTATACAATTTTATTTGGTCAATCGTGGATAATCTGTGTAATATACAAAAATTGCTACAATTTATAAATAAGAATTAACTGTGAATAAGGAATTTAATAGTAACAATAGAAAATTCACAAGTTATTTGATGGTATATACTGCATTTTCTGTATGAACTATAGTAACATCTAATCTAAGAGCACATATACATATAGACAAGTAAATAACATGGTAAAACTATCAATTTGTTATGAAGTCCAAATATTTCTATTTGTCATAATTTTTCAAGTCTGAAAAATGTAATCTTTTAATTGAAATATTTAGTTTATTTATATTTAATGAAATTATGGAAATACCTAACTGTATTTTTATATTTGTTTTCTATGTGAACTGCTTCCATGTTTTTTCTGATTTTATTCGTATTACCTCAATATTGTTTTATTAATCCATTTTCCTTCCATTGCTTGTTAATAAAGCATTCATTAATTCAGTAAGTAATGTAGAGATCACAATATGCAACTTTGAGTTATTTCACTCCATTACAGAATATTGTTGTTATTACTTTCCTGATAACACTAGATATTTATATTTAACTTCATTTTCCCTTTTATTTTTTAAATTATTATATTTATGGATTTTAGCTACACATATTTTGAAGGCTATAACTTATCATAATTATCATTTCATACAATTAATGTTTGCTCAACATTCATTATATACCTAATATTTTACTTTTTGGTGTTCTTTATGTGTTTCTACCTGTCACTTTATCTCCTCTGATTCAGAAGAAAGAAGGGTAAGTCATCCCTTTTCTAAAGGAAGAAACATTATCTGAAGTCTCATTTATTAATAGACATGACAGAAGAAAAAAAATGTTCAAGAATCTAGAAGAAAAAATGCAGCCCATAAAAACAAAAATACTGTTATCCAGATAATGAAGGAACTTGAAAGATAATTTAAAATTATTTTTGATAATATGGTACAGAAAATAGAGGCAGAGATGAATAGAATAAATGAGAATATGGAATATATCACCAGATAATAGAAATACATAGATAGAATTTGGGAAGATAATGATGGAACCAGTGAGAGTGGGAGAGTGTTTGCATGGAAAAGTGTCCATAAAGATGAGTCCATGTGTATGGATCTGTGCAGGTGGGTAAACAAATGTGCATCTGAGGGGATACTTGGGATTAAACACCTGGGGCTCCCTTCAGAAGGTGTCTGCAGCCTCTGCTCTGAGATTGGAGCCCCCAGCTCACAGGGTAGTCTGCCATTCTTGGGGCATCTCTCAGGAGAAGACAGCAGAGATCAGCTGTCCCTCCTCATCTGACACCTAACCCATACCAACACCTGTGGCAGTGGACCAGGCACTCTTAGCAGAAATTGTGAAGGCACAGGAAGGAAATCTGGAGCTGAGCCCCACCTCTCCTGGAGAGGACACACCCACCACCACCATTTTTTTCTACTCTGGGACCAGCAGAGAACTGCTTGAACCTACCTATGACCAGCCTCCAAAGTGAGACCCAGAGGCAATCTCTAAACTCCTCTAGGATTGACCATCACTGACCCAGAGAGCATATTTCAGGTATGGATATGGAGAGATAGACACTCCACCCCCACTCTAGACCAGGAATGGGCACATCGGATCTGAGTGGGATACATAGGAGCAACAGCAGCAATAGACTAGATGGAGTGAGTCTGGATCTGATTCACCCTCCTCCCACAGCAGTCCATGGGGTGTCCAACCAACAATGAAAGCAACCTGATCGGACTGCACTGAGAGCAGAAGAGAGGGACTAGTGACTGCAGCCCACTTCCTACCACAGCTGCAGCCAAAAACAGTGACGGTGCTTAGGACCCTCCAGGAGAATAAAAAATAGGAAAAGAATCTGAACTTCCAGAAACTGCCAATAAAGGTCTCTCTTTTTTTGTATTTGTTATTTTTCTTTTACCTTTTAAAAAGTTTTTTGTTGTATTTGTTTGTCTGTATGTTTGTTTGTTTTTGTTCTTTTTTGTTTTTACTTGTTTCTTTGTTTATCCTTTAGTTTTTGTGCCTATCTGTTTCCTCTTCTTTTCTCTCTCCACATTCTGTTCATCTTCTTTCTTCCTTTCTCTATTCTTTTCCTTATCTAATTTTTGTTTCGGGGCATACATATGCTCTTACTGCACTGCTTGATTTTAAAGTTGTGGAAATTAGTTCCAGGGAGTCCACACAATAGTCAGCAGATACTGTGATCTGAACTATCACTTCCCTCATTACATCTTAATCAAGTACCAAAACTACAGAGGACAGCACAGCATCCCACACCCCATCTGGCTTTAAAATTGAACAAATATAGAGGCTCTACATAAGGAAGACTAAGAGAATGAGTAAACAGAAGTGAAAGCTACCCCCACACCCATCACTGAGCAATGGTGTTAATGTGGAAAGAAAAGGGGGAAGAAAATTATCACAAATGCAATAACACCAAAGGAAGAACACAGATACCATTGAAAATCTTGGAAAGACAGCACTTGAGAATACCAACTATACAATTCAAACAATGAAGAGACCCCCAAAACAGCTCTCAAACCACAAACGCAGATACCAAGATATTAGTAGAGAGAATGAATAGAAAGGAGGGATGAAAGAATGAAGGAGTTGATAATTGAGATAATGGCAATGAATAATACAGTAAACAAAATACAAACTGACTAGCATGGAAAACTGAATTAACCAAGCAGAAGAGAGAATCTCAAAGCTTGAGAATGTAAATATGGAACAAACCCAAACTGTTAAAAACATAGAAAAGAAGCTTTAAAAGACAGAATAGAATCTCCAAGAGATGTGCTATTGTATCAAGAGGTTGAACCTATGCCTAGTTTTCATTCCTGAGGCAGATGGAGGGACAGAGACCATCCAAGAACAAACATTTCATGAAATCATCCAAGAAAATTTTCCTCATCTCATCAGAGACATGACAATTCAAGCACAAGAGAATCTGAAAACACCAGAAAGACATCAAATGAGATCAACTCCTAAGCATATAGTCATTCACTTCCTCAAAGTAGATATAAAAAAAATTCCTGAAGGTGGCAAGAGAGAAAGGTCAGACTACCCACCAGGGAAAACCAGTTAGAATGGCTGCAGACTTCGCTACAGAAACACTACAGGCTAGAAGAGACTGGAGTCTAATCTTCAAAGTACTCAAAGATAAACAAGTACAATGATAAATTTTCTACCAAGCTAAGGTAATGGAGTTTTAATAACCTTCCCACACATGGAATCATCAGTAATGGAGTTTTAATAACCTTCTCACACATGGAATCCCTAAGACTCCACACCAGCTCTACAAGAGACAATTAAGAAAGCATTAAGCACAACAGAAAGAATAAAGAACAACCACAATCTTCCCAATAAAGCAGAAAAAGTATTGAAAACCAACGAATATATCAACCCCCAAATCAAAAGAAAACCAACAAGCAAATAAGCAACAACAACAAACTCTGTAACAACCTCATGACAGGGATAAAATCTCACATCTAAATATGTACCCTGAATGTGAATGGTCTAAATGTGCTACTGAAAAGACACAGAATAGCATATTGGATGTAAAAAAATGGCACAACAATATGCTATCTCCAGGAGACTCATCTCAGCAGAATGGACACTCACAGACTCAATGCTAGAGGATGGAAAGCAAATGTTCATAGAAATGGAACACAAAAGAGTTGAGATTTTAATATCAGATAAAACAACCTTTAAGTATATCAAAAGTTAAAAAAGATATGGAAGGACACTACATAATCACAAACGGTTCAATCCATCACCAAGAAATATCCATCCTAAACATTTATGCACCCAACATAGGAGCACCAACTTTTATAAAGCAGCTTCTAGGTAAATTAAAAGAAGATATTGACGCTAACACTATCATAACTGAGGGTTTAAATATCCTAGTAACAGCCTAAGATAAGTCATCAAGGAAAAAAATCAACAAGGAGATCTGGATCCTCAACTTGATGCTTGACCAAATGAACACTCCACCCAACAAACATGGAATATGCATTTTACCCATCACAACATGGAATGAACTCCAAGATTAACCACATCCTTGGCCATACATCAAGCATGAACAAATTTCATAAGATCAAAATTCTACCAAGTACCTTCTCAGACCAGAGTGGAATGGAAATAAATATCAACACAACAAAATTCTCCTCAAAACTCACAAAGACATGGTCACTAAGCAGCATAATGCTGAACAACTCATGGATCAACATAGAGATCAAAGAAGAAATTAAAAGATTTCTGGAAACAAAAGAAAATAAAAACACATCTTACCCAAACCTCTGGGATGCGATGAAAGCAATTCTGAGGGGGAATTCATTTATTTATAAACACACATCAAGAAAATGGAATGATCACAAGTTAACAGTCTACAGATCATATAAGGAAACTGGAAAGCAAGACCACCAACCATAACTTCAGCAGAAGAATCCAGATCACCAACGTAAAAACCCAAATACAGAACATAGAAGACAAAAATATCATATAAAAATAAATGAAATAAAAAGTTGGTTGTATGAAAGGATAAACAAGATTGACAGACTCCTAGCCAGATTGACCAATAAAAAGCCAAAAGAAACACAATCAGAAATGTAAAAGTTCTAATCACAATGGTCCCCAAAGAAATACAAAAAAAATTCAGAGATTACTACGCATACCTTTATGGAAAAAAAAATGTATAATAGTAAATGAAATGGAGGAATTTCTGACATCACAAAACTTCCCAAGGTTGAAACAAAATGACATTGAAGCACTAAATAGACCAATAACAGCCCAGAAAATAGATTCCATCATAAGAAAATTACTTACAAAATCCTGGACCAGATCGCTGTCTAGCAGAGTTCTACAAAATTTCAAGGAGGAGCTGATACCAATCTTATTGGAAGTATTCCAGGCATCTGAGAAAGACAGAAGTATACCCAAATCATTTTATATAATATCATGCTGATGCCCAAACTGGGTAAAGATCCAACAAAGAAAGAGAGCCACAGGCCAATATTCCTGATGAATATAGATGCAAAAATACTCAAAAAGATTCTAGAAAATCTAAATCTAATGACACATCTCAAAAATCATACACCATGAACAAGCAGGACTCATTCCCAGGCTGCAGAGCTGGTTCAACGTCTGCAAGACCACAAATGTAATAAATACATCAAGATGAAAAAATGAGAACCACATGATTATGTCATTGGATGCACAAAAATCTTTTGATAAAAACCAGCATCCCTTCTTGATAAAAATTCTTGAATACCTAGGCATAGAGGGAACATATCTCAAAATAGTAAGAGTCATCTATGATGAACCCACAGAAATTAATTGCAAGCATTTCCCCTGATAACCAGAACGAGATGAGACTGCCCACTTTCACCCCTCCTGTTCAACATAATGTTGGAAGTCCTAGCTAGAGCAATCAGAAAAAAGAAGGAAATCAGGGATATCCAAATAAGAAAATAAGAAGTCAAGATAATCAGGCTTGGTGACTTAGCCTGTAATCCCGGGCTTTGAGAGGCTGAGGTGAATGGATTGCCTGAACCCGTGGGTTTGAGCCCCGCCTGAGCAACTTGGGGACCCCTCATCTCTACAATAAATAAAAAAAATTAGCCGGATGTGGCAGCATGCACCTGTAGTTCCAGCTACTTGGAAGGCTGAAGCGGAAGGATCGCCAGAGCCCAGCAGGTTGAGGCTGTGGTGGCCGGGAGCAGCCACTGCACTCCAGTCTGGGCGACAGAGTGACAGTCCAACTCAAAAAAAAAAAAAGGTGACGTTATCCCTTTTTGCTGATGATATGATTCTATATCTTGAAAATGTAAGAGAATTTTTCAAAAACCTTCTGGCACTGATGAAGTAATTTGGCAAAGTCTCAGGGTACAAAATCAAAGCAAAAGACAGTCACATTCTTATATACCAACAGTAAACAGGCAAACAAAATAAAAGGCACAATCACATTCATAATAGCAACAAAATATGAAATACTTTGGCATCTTCCTAACCAGAGAAGTGGAAGAACTTTACAATGAAAACTACAAATCAGTGCTCAAATAAGTCAAAGAAGAAACAAAAAAGTGAAAAAAAAACAACTCATGGACTGAAAAAATCAACATTGTTAAGATGTCCATCCTACCAAAGACAGTTCATGGATTTCATGCAATAATGATTAATTTACCAATATCAATCTTCTCAGTCCTGAAAATGACAATACAGAAATCCATATAAAACATAAATGGCCACAAATACCCAAAACTATCCTCAGCAAAGGAAACAAAACAGGAGATATCACACTTCCAGACTTTAAACTTTATTATAACACTACAATAATCAAAACAGCCTGGTATTGGTACAAGAAAGGGCATATAGACCAATGGAATGTATAGACAACTCTGAAGTAAAACCTCAATTTCTCAACCAACTCATCTTCGATAAAGCCTCCAATAAAAACCACTGAGGAAGCCAGGCTCGGTGGCTCAGCCTGTAATCCCGCGCCTTTGGGAGGCCGAGGTGAGTGGATTGCCTGAGCCTGCGGGTTCGAGACTCGCCTGGGCAGGTGAGACCTCATCTCTACAATAAATCAAAAAATTAACTGGGCGTGGTAGCTCGCGTAGTTCCAGCTACTCAGAAGGCTGAGGCAGAAGGATCGCCAGAGCCCAGCAGGTCGAGGCTGTGGTGGCCGGGAGCGGCCACTGCACTCCAGTCTGGGCGACAGTGAGACTCCAACTCAAAAAAAAAACCAATAAAAAAAATAAAATAAACCACTGAGGAGAGCAGAGCTTATTCAGCAAATGGTGCTGGCAACACTGGCTGACCACATGCAGAAGATTAAAACAAGACCTCTACCAATCACCATACACAAAAATCAACTCTAAATGAATCAAAGACCTACATTTAAATTTCAAATTATAAGAAACTTAGAAAATGCAGGAGACACCCTTATGGAAATTGGAACTGGAAACCAATTCCTGATCAAAACCCCGGATGTATATGCCTTAAGAGATAAGATAGACAAGTGGGACATCATCAAACTGAAAAGCTTCTGCAAAGCAAAAGAAACCATCAAGAGAGTTGGTAGGCTGCCCACAGACTAGGAAAAATATTTGCCATCTGTATATCTGGTACAGGCCTAACATCTAGAATCCAAAAGGATCTCAAATATGCCAAAAAGAAAAAAAAAGGCAAAAACCCTATTAAAAAGTGGATAAAGAAGACGTATGAGTGGCCAACAGATATATGAAAAAATTGTTCTGCCTCACTAATCATCAAATAAATGCAAATTAAAACCACACTGAAACAACACCTAACTCTAGTCAGGATAACCATCATCAATAACTCAAAACAAAACAAAACAACCGCCCCCCCCCAAAAAAAAAATGCTGGAGAGGATGCAGGCAAAAGGTAACATTTCTACACTGTTGATATGAGTGTAACCTAGTACAACCTCTGTAGAAAACAGTGTAGTGCATTCTAAAGATAAAAAAATTGACCTTCCATAAGACCCAGCAATCCCCCTTCTGGGAATTTACCAGAAGGAACTCAACTCACTCTATGAAAAAGATACCTGCACATGCATGTTTATTGCAACACTATTCACAATATCAAAAACATGTAAATAATCATGCTGACCACTGAATGTGTGCTGACTAAAAAAAACCCAAAAAACTGTGTTACGTATACACGATGGAATATCACACAGTCATAAAGAAGGACAAAATTATGAACTTTGCAACAACAGCAACTTTCATGAATTTAGGATCCATAATATTCAGTGATCTGTCACAGAAACAAAGAACTGAGTGTCACGTGTTCTCACTTACAAGTCGTCCCTAAATAATCATCATACTACTATGAGACAGGGATTGGCAATAGTGGGAAACTGTCAACGTAGGGTAGGGGCACACTTCATGAATAAGGGTACCTGATCTCAAATCAGGCAAATTGGGGACCAAAGTGAGGCCCAAACTTTACCTGCACAATAATGATTTGTATACCTAAAACTGAATTGTACCCTACGTCCTTAAAATAAAGAAATATATAAAGTAACTCCATTAAATTGGAAAGTAAAATAAAATACCCCAAATTAATTCATCATTAGATATACACAGAACTGCAAGAGCAGAGGCACCTATGGAAATTGGATTGCAGGTAAATTGGCAATATCTAACTTAAAGCATAAATTAATATGAAAACACATAAAAGTAAAGTTCAGTTATATAGCATCCATATAATTGAGTTCATAAGACAGAAGAGTGAGTGCCAACAGTTCCTCTCAATGAACTGTTTTAAGCCTCACTCCTCTTGAGGTTGATTTTACCTGAGTTTTGCTCTTTGTCCTCAAATAAATTGATTTTATTATTTTCCTTTTCCTGGCAAGAATACCGATACCCTCTGTTTTCCATATACTTTTTGATCAAAGGTTTGGTGTCCAATTTTCTCCTTCTTCTGAAGAAATGTCAAACATGCTTGAGACAGCCTTAGTCCTTGTTAAAATTTCTGCTAGTTTGTCACCCAGCAACCATATTCTGTGACATAATATAAACTTTAAACCTCTTGCTTATGCAATGTATTCATTTTCTATGGCTGCCAAAAACAAAAATATACTATGAATTTTAGAATATACTATGAATTTGTGCTTAAAACACAAATCTATTATCTTATAATTCTGAATGGAAATTCAACATGGATCTCACTAGCCTGAAACCAAGCTTTCAAAAGACTGAGCTCCTTTCTGGAGGCTTTGGGGTGAATCTGATTCACAGACTTTTATAGCTTCTAGAGGCTACTTGGATTCCTTAACTTGCTATACACATCCTCCATCTGCAGAGACAGAACTGTGGCTTCATTTTGACTTTCTTTCCATTTTCGTGTCTCTTTTTACTATACCCAGGAGAGGTTCTCTGCTTTTAAGAACTCGAGAGATTAGTTTGGACTGTCCTGGATAATACAGGCAAATTTTCCACCTCAGGCCTGCTGATAACCAAACTTAATTGTATCTGCAAACTTAACTACCTTTTTACAGGTGCCACGTAAAATTATTCTGCCTAATACATGTCCAAAATTGTCAAATGCTTCCAAGGTTAAAATCGTTAAAAGCCATTTCATCGCACTGAGTACCCCCCTCTCTGGAGTCTTACCTTTCTCAGCTCTCCATTGCCTTGGATTAGCTGATTTATTTGTTTCAAATACATTTTTCTGGTGGTTTTGATGGGAGCACTGATATTCCATTAGTTAATAAATCTCCCATGGAATTTGAAGGATTCATTCATAATTGCACTTTTCAACCTAAAAAAGTTTGTAACACAATCTTTTAGACTTGCAGATTTAAAGCAAACAAACCAACAAAAAAACCCAACAATTTAGCTAATAACTTATTTATTATTGTGGCATTTAGGTAACAAAACCAGTGTGCTGTCATGATTTATTATTATTATTATTTAAAGCTTTGTTTTGGGGAGACGGGGCAAGATGGCGACGGCATAGGTGAACTGGTGAGATTCTCTGAATGGACCAAGACTGCAAACTGCTGAATAGACAGACTGTAAAGCAGAGGGAAAAGTGAACAAAACCAAAAGACCCTCATAAGGAAAAACAGGTCATTGCATAAGAGAAATAAAAGCAACCCCCACCTTCCCTCAAAAACAGAATTGAAAAGGGGGAGGG